>NC_142621.1:39371136-39674166 GCF_059453375.1 Lepisosteus platostomus
CTTTGATTGATTGGTCCTCCCTGCATTCTAGACAAACTTTTCACTGATTAAAATGAATTGACAGATCTTAATTTGGAAATCATCTTTCCTACCTTAATACTTACTGTTAATGATATTCTTCAATTTTCCTGATATGGAAGTGGAATAAATAGATTTTCAAACATTTTTGGTTGTTGTCTTTTTAATGTCTCTTTATAAATTAATTAGAATCCTCACTTAATTTCTTCCTTTTGTAGGGGTGTAGAAGCTATGGTGGCTTAATATAAAGAATGCTTTAAAGAGTCTTAAAAACAATGCCCAAGTGGAAAATTTATAATTCAGTCTTTCTGACTGCTTTCATCAGGTTTGTAGAGGGAGGGTATTTGCAGAAGTAAATAAGCTAAATTTTTAATTTACTGTGGGCAAACAGGGATAATCAATCTGCCTTTGTTTGCCAGTAACATAATTCATTGCCTGCACTATCTTGTCAACATAAAATAATATATGAAGTGTAATTCATTCTTCCTGACATCGTCATAACTACATCTACTGAAATGCCACATTTCTCTTCCAGTGATTAAAGGTTCTGTTATGCTCAATGCTTGTTAAGGTATCGTGCCAAATACAGATATAGTATCTTAAAGTTCTATAAAAAAAACTTTAAACTCAAGGAATCTTTAAAGGTTATACAATAATATAACTTTCTATGGAAACAGTAATGAATAAAATTAATCTTAAAGAATTTAGTTTCTCACGACATCACATGCTATATTATCACCCCAAAGTTTTGAAACATCTTAAATATAAGCAGAAAAATTTACATTAAATTGATAATGATATGAAGCATCCATTGATTTATTTTCTGAAACTGACTTATCCATGGCACAGTGCTGTAACCCTTTAATATGTAGCCCTTCTGATCTTCTGCATTCCAGAATTGTGATACATCCAGCTCCTTTATCAATTGATAATTGTTATTAATTAATTATATCCTTAATTATCAGGTAAGACAGCATCGTGTTGCAGTGGTTAGCATTGCTGCTTCATAGCTCTGGGGCCCTGGATTAAATTTCAGATCCTGGGTGCTACAGTATCTGCATGTATTATGTATGTTTTCCCCATGTTTGTGTGTGTTTCCTCCAAGTGCTCCAGTTTCCATCAGTAACTATTGAAAATGATCTTTTAATTCCCAAAGATTTCTATGCAAATGATAAAGCAGCATAAAAATAACCGAAAAAGAGTTTTGGGAAACATACAGTACAACAGCAATTAGCTCATATTTAGAAACCAATTTTAAAATGTGGCCTCATTATTGCTGTTAAAAGCTTCCGTATCCAAACTTAAAAAAAAAATAAAAATCAGTATACTTACACTACTACTATAACTTGCACTCATGAATTATTAAATGGTTCAATTTAAAAGTGGCTTATATTTATTGCTTGGTAAAGTATACCTTTCCCAAATTATAGGTTTATGGTGACAAGAACTCATTCCTCAAAATAAAAACAAGATGGTGAGATTGCATTTTCATTGCCATAAGAAGCATTTCAGTGAATCTTTCCGTGAGTACAGGGAAACACGTCAGTAAAGGGATGGCAGACTGATACATTTTGCATTTATGATGTTATTACAAAATGGCAATGATTAGTACTATGTTCCACACTCATTTCCAAATCTGTCTGGAGAAATCATCATATGGAAATCTACTGTAATATGTCTACTTAACTACTTGTACTCAAATAAGATGTCGGAAGATCTTGCAACTTATTGCCACAATTTGTCAACCTTGTAAAATTTTAAATAAGATTGCAGAGCATTTGCCAGAAAATAATTTATCCTTTTATCTAGGAGAAGAGGGATATCAATTGCCAAGAGCAAGCCAAAAATGACTGCCAAGTTTAGCCATAAGCGATTTATAAATTGAGAAATGACTTTGTTGATGTGACCAGCTATCAACAACCACAGACTTAATTTTTTTTGTCTGGGATCATACAGAAATAATTACGCATGTTACAGTCCCAAAATATGTTTTACGCAAAACTAAAGGACCGCTTCACACTCCTTACATGATTCTGGATGTTTCCTTTGTTCTGTCTACAAATGTTTAAAGCAATATTCTTTAAACTGAAGGTTTCTAGAAAGCTCGAGTTTTCTGTTCAACATCACCTAGGATGTTGCCTGTCGATTCCTTGCCTCCCTGGATTCAAATTTAGAGCATTAATCTCTTCTCACACTTGTGTGGCATCTGTCAATATCTTTTTATTGTACAAAATGTATGAGGTTATAGTAGGTATTTTCAATCATTTATTTCCAACCTGCTGTGTCCTAGAGGCAGAAAAAACAATCATGATCTGCTTTAGCAGTATTACATCTTATTTCACCCATTTATGGTAGATGCAGTCTTTAAAACACAGAGTACAAGTGTGGAATGCCCTTTTATTACTTTCCCAGTGCTGTGTTATCTGTCTGCCTTGAGATACTCCTACACAAAGCCTTGTCAGTCCTCTGGGAGATTGCTTTTGTCTAGGATCTCAGAATCAATACAGAATCAATGCCTCCAGCTTGAGGGCTTCATTGTGCTAAAATATGCCTGTATTCTCATCTTTTATGCCATTATTTTTTTTATATTGCAGGAGAATACTCTGATAGTATATATTAAATATATACTTATGCACAATGAAAACACAAAAGGGTGAGTTTTACCTTAATATCCTCAAGGGGCTCTAACGGTGCATAATTTTACTTAAAATAATGAGCACTTACAGTAGTTTTGTTGACAAAGTAATATTGGGCCCTAGAAAAACAAAATATTCAGTAAAGAGTTTTCTTAGGAAACACCAAATACTCAATTTTTGGCATTTGAATTGAGTTAAAATGACCAATATGAGTTGATCATTATAAGTATGCATTAAATATTAAGATTTTAATTATTGTTAGTACGGTGAAACACAACATGTACAGACTACTATCAGCATTACTTAGCAGCCTGTCTGTGAGAGACGTTGCCCAGAGAATGAAGTATTCTGCTTTGGCAATCAGTTGACTTGTTCAGAGAAACCTACAAAATGGCTGTGAGGGCCAGGCAACATCACAGAAGGCAGAAGGTCACCATGTCACATCTTCATAATTCTTTTCAGACTACAGTTGCTACAGTGCGAGAATTTCCAGTAAGAAATAACCCATAACATTATAATTCAATAGTGCAAAATCCATGTAGCTGTAGCTTTCTGTCTGCACGCCCAGAATCTGTTGAGGGTTGACAACTGAGTGATATACATGTCTAGGGGAACATTTGAGGTGACAGCAATGGTGTCACGATTGTAATCCCTCCCCTTTAAGGGTGCTCCGGCTCGTTCACTTTTTAGTTGATTTTTTGCACCTGCTCCCTGTTCCTGCCTCCCTACAAAAGCCAGACACTCACTCTGTTCCGGGCTCTGCATTGGTTTCCAGTACCAGCTGAGTCCAGGACCTGGAGCACCTGGTCCCATTTCCCCCTTTTCCCCCCAACCCTTCGCCGGATCCCGCTCCGGCTTTTTACTTTGTCTTGTTCATCTTGGATTGATCACCCGGCTCTGAACATTTGCCTCACCACGGATTTCCATTTGGACTGTTCGCCCTGGACCCCTGTTCGTCAACCAGCCCTGTTTCTCGTCTCCTCCCTGTGTGTGTTCACTCCCTTCCGGATTGTCTCTTCTGCATAGGGTCCTGAAAGACGTTTCGTAACAAATGGGAAGGATAGTATGCTTTCCTTACTCATAATTGTGATTTTATCATTGACAGATCTGATGGAAGGCAACGTGGAGGGACTTCATGGTGAGAGCTATTCAGACTGTTGCATTCTTCAAGCCACCCAGTTGTACAAAGCATGATGATGGGAGGTGGAACTACCCCAAAACACAAGAAGTTCTTCGATGGTGACTGAAGATAATCTTACTACTCAGTGATATGCCCATTATTGAGCAAACTTTACATTCCTGCAAGCTTTTTCCATAGGACAACCCAAGACTGCCATAGCACAGCTTAAGGAGAACAGTTGCAAGGTGTCAGGAGTCTGCTAATGCTTGAAGGGATCTGCCGCTAATGTGTGACATTATTTTATTGGGTCACATAGAAACCTACTATAGCGGCAATGCTTGTTAATAAGACAGAATTAAGTGTTGCGGTGCTTTCCCAAATGAGGCCCCATCTCTCTCTTCATCTCTGTGGTGCAGCCACAGAGAAGCTATTCATGCAGGCTGATTTTAAGATGTTTTCTTTTGATAAGGGACAGCTCCCAAATGGGGATGCACTTAGCTAAGCCTGGCTATCATGATCAATGGTCATCCATTGGCGCCTATCTGTCTAGGGAGTGCCAGATGGACATCTGGACTGCATTTCTAAGTGTCAGGAGTAAGTGACTCATATCTCACCTTGATCAACCAATCAGGGACTGGTAGGGCCGAGTAATCCACGTGGGACTCTGATGCCCATTAAACTTTCAGCCAATGAACAAGCTGAAGTTCCTCCAGGTAAAAACAGGCAACACAGAACTCCAAGACAATTCTAGGACTATTTCTTCGGACTATTCCAGTAGGAGAATTCTAAGGAGAATTCCAGGGCAGGACGGCCCAGGAGCAGAAGGCTCCCAAGGGCAGGACATTCTCGCAGCACCCCTCCTGACCATCCTGAGACTCAGCCCGGACCACCACGGAACGGCCAGTGTGTCCGAGTGCCAGAACTTTCCTTTGTTCTAAGAGTCCAGAGCGGAGGTTGCCAGAGAGTAACCCGAGGATCCACCCGAGGTTAGTATCAGCAGCAAGCCTCGTGAACAGGTCGGAACTGTGGACAGCTGAATCACTATTCAGAACTAGCGCTTCATCAGGAACGAACCGGTCCTCTTCCTGACCTGCTGGGATCCACAGTCATCTTTTTTCCTGTGCATAAACTTTGCTAGTTAAAGCCAACACTAACTAGCCGGTCAGTGAGCATCAGCAGCGCACCGTCGCAAGCCGCACAGCACAGCCTGGCATCGAGCCAGAGAGCGCAGATTGGACAGCTTAGAAGCCTGCAACTGTTTCTTTATAAGCCCGCAGGAGATCTGAATCCCCAGAGATTGGATGAGTATTCAACTTCAATGCATTACAGCTCGAGAATTCAATTGTTATCCCAACCAGTTGATATCAATTTAATTCCTAAGAGTTATTTACTTGTTTTGAGTATCTAATGTAGAAGTCGTAACCAAGTTCAATTACGAAATGGTCTAAATGAATGATATACTGAACGTATGTCCTCTTGATATATGTAACTCTTCGTAACTGACTGAATATATACCTTCTGTATTCTGATAACTCTCTCGATAAGATCTGTTAGGTTTACATGCATATTCTATGTATTAATAAATGTATCCTCGTGTATTAGTACCTGTGTGTATGCATTGTTTGAGTTATATCTTATGGTTGGATTCTAAGGCCATCAAAAGAATCATTTTGTGACTTACGGCTACAATTATTAATTGTCCCCGTAAATGCCCAAATCCTACAGAACTGGTGCCTTCAGAGAGCACACAACACTACCATAATTCTCTGATCTATCTTTTTGTTCACTTTAATACCTAAGTTTTAAATAGTCCATTGAACTTTCCATTTCAGTATCTGCATGTCTAAAAATAAAAGCCTACTGTGAATCCAAATGTTTTTACACTATAATTATTTTGCTGGATGACTAGACAACATGCAAAGCAAGCTGTATTTTAAAGGTTGCATGTATCCCACATGTTAAGCAGATGTTTCTTAAACAAAACCAGGTTTACTGGTTTTTATTTATAAACAAAACCAGATGTACTTCACTGATCATTACTAAAAATCATTAAAACAATTAAGCAACATTGCCTTTAATCTAAGCATACATTACTGATTTATTTTCACTAGGAATAGAATATACTGTATACTGTATATATTTCTTATGATTGCAGATATTTAACAAAAAGAATGTGATATACACTCATACCCCAGTATCCAAATCTAATATACAGAAGGCTGGAGACCGTAAATCGTCCAAAAGTCAGGCAAGGAGTGCAGGGAGAATTCAGCTAGGGTGAGATCAAGAGCTTAAAGTGTTGAAAACAATACTGAGCACAGCTAGAACAAAGAGCAAAGTTTAAATAGGCTTGCAGAGGGGAGACTTGGTGATGTAGGGACACTGGGCAAGTAGGGATTGGCTACTGCTTTCTGCTTGATCTGCACAACTGCTAAACAGATGAAGTAGGCACTAGAGGTTGGGGTGCCCTCTGGTGGCGGGAAGCTGAGACTGTAACAAGGAAAATTCCACCCAATTCCAAAACGAGTTCACTCAAAAACCACTGTAAACATATAATACCATACAGACCATTATAGCAAGATTAGTGAACAACGTAGTTCTACGCATACTGTATAAGCCAACTATAGCTGTAAAATTATTAAAGATATCATTTTTACATTTTTCATTCTTTCATAATAGATTGCTATCCAAGCGATCGGCTAGGACAATGTGCATACTATTGTTTACTATTACGCTAAATAATCTTTTTCTCTTCCTTAAGACCCCATTATGAACAGCAACTACAAAACAAACACAAAAAAAACTTTGAAAATGAGAACACAAGTTTTTGCTGTGAACGTTAACAAAGTGCTGCTGCCTCACGACGTCCTTAACCACAATGTTTTGCACCCACACAGTAACAGACAGCTGTTCGGTGGCACTGAATTCAAATGGTTCTCAGCCAAAATGGGTCACTTTTAAACTTCAAAGATTGGATGAGCGAAATTTTTTTCTTATATTGAATTACAAGGTACAAATTCTTCATGTTCAGATTACAGAAAATTCGTATACCGAACATTCTCATACCTGGGTATGAGTGTATAATCTGAAAGTGTAAAATTATTATTTAATTGATATCTATCATGTTACAAGTTAATTTTTGTTTATAATACTATTTAACATCATTAGATTTTGCCATGATATTTTTTTACAGAGATTTAACACAACAATACCAATAATGGCATTTTCATTTGGAAAGTAGAGAAAATAGCACATTTGAATAATTTCATTGCTTTTCTCCATAGGGTTCTGTCAAGCATTGAAATGTCTAACTGTGAATAATGTAATTCAGTCTTTACACATGTACAATGCTCAGAGCCAGAGAATTCCTACTGTATAAACATTGTAGATATTTCTATCCATGCATCACCATCCTTTCTTCTACAATGCATTTCACCTTCCATAGAAATTGCATCAGGAATATGATCTGCTTGAAGGTCTAATTCAGAAGGCTTTTTGAAACTGAATATAGAAAGACATTACAAGATTGCACAAGCAGCTAAAAATAGCTTTCTTGGTTTAATATTGGGCTACACATTTAGTTCTAAAGGAAACAGAGAGTACTAAACAAAGAAAATGCTGCTGCGAAAAAGAATTTCTATTGGAGCTGTTGTAATGGGAAGTATCAGGGGTATTGCCATAACCTTTTTTTCTTCCAGACATTCGCTTTAACTATTGTCATACAAAATGTGCTGGAACCATCAGAGGATGCGAGATCTCTCAAAGTATATGGTTCACTTACATTTTCATTACTAGTTTTGTTCCAGATGGTTGCATTGGATATATAATAAAACCAGAAGCCATATAAGTGCTTCAGCTGAAATGCTGTAAGGCATGTTCCATCATTTTTGCTTAAAATCTCCACAATACATTTTGAGGCTGAAAATAGTCTCAAGCATATGGTAATGCCACACATCAAAAAGTGGTACTATATTTTTTGAACAGTTATGCTCTTTGCCTCCTGGATAGATGAAATTTGGTGTTTCCCAGTGAACTGTCAGCCGTTAGACTGCAGGGATTCATCAGATGATACACAATGCTTACATTCTGTAAAAGTACTGCCTGTGTTCCAATTATCCAGTTGTTTCTAAACTGGCTACATATGGAAAAACAGATAACAATGTAAATTTAGAATGGACTGCAGTTGATTTTGGAAATGGTTCAATAATTTCTGTTTTAGGTTTCAAACCAAATGTTGTCCATGCCCTGAGGCAGCCCTTTTCACTGATATACTTTTTTAAGATGATCCCTGTTTTTAATGGGATTACAACACTCTGATTTTAAAGAGTTAAAAATGTATTAAATAGAAGCTGACGTGAGATCTGAATTTTGTACTGTCACAGGAATATCCAATGCACAAATTACAGTTTAACCCACAGAGCTGTTGTAGCAGTTGCACAGATTTTGATTTTTAAGTTTTACTCAATGTGTCTGATATAATCTAAAATATAAGATATGAGGGTGATTGAATAAGTAAATAATACAAGCTCCCACAGTAATGAATGTATTTATATATACAGTATATTTTAGCACCACACGGGGTGCATGGGGGCCAAACTATGGGACTGTATATAGTGGGAAGGAGGCTGGGAGACAGTCTCTTCCCTTCTGTGTCTGTGTTAGTGCAGGTGCAGCACTGTAATCCCCGTCCCTGTGTGTGTACCTTTCCCCGGTACACAAGGAAAATCCACATGTAGTTTCAGGAGTCAAAACTTCCAGGATGTTCTTTGTGAGATGATGACACCTTGAATCCGTAGCCCAAGTATTTTGACCACCTCCTGCAACCAGTCCAGTCCATTTGAGTGTGCTCATTCAACATGAGCCTGTCATGGAGAAAAAATCCCACTGAAGGCACTATAAACCTACTGGTTCATTTACAGTACATACAGTATGACACCAGCGTATGATAGTAACCTTTAATATTTGACCACCTTGGCAGAAGGACAGTCAGGTTTAAACATAAAACATTACAAATTGTTGTACACTGTACAATGTGGTTAAAGTCAGATAAATATTACTGTTCTATGTAACGTGTGCAGATAATAATTACTTATTTGCTTATTGTGTGTGTTGTTAGCTCAAAAGAAGAAAAACAATAACATTTTACCTCTGATAATGGCTATGGAACATATCCAGTTTGTATTTGTATTTCAATTATATGCAGAATTAAAAGCACAGGGAAACCTTAGTATTCACAAGTACTATAGAAATACCTCAGATTTAGCACAATGTTTTTCTTTTTTAGTAAACAGTGTTACTGCATGTTGTACCTGTCTTTATTCTAGCTAACGTGGACTTACTTCTGTACCTTTAAATTCTAACCTTTACAGCTGACTGAACCAATGACACACATCTTCAAAAATATACACCAAACATTTCACTTAAGTAGTTCTATCTATCTAGGTGGGTCATTTTTTATATTTAGAAATCATAGAACCATCTGTTTCAATATTTATATGCATTGAACTCATGTATAATTTAATAACATCTCTTATAATTGAGGTAATCAAGACAATTACATACAGTACAGATTCAGAATTTTAAAGCAATTCTTACTTTGGTTGGGTTTTGTTTTTATATTGACACTTTAGAGTGTACCAAAACTAGTGTAGCATGCTGAGGCTGCAGTTAATATTTCACTCCTAGTCATAAAACCATAATTGCATTCTGATCAAGTTATTTAGAAGGAAGTTACATATTGAGAGAAGGCCATTGGACTAAGCTAGCCTGCTTGGACACATTTTACAATATATTAGGAAGAAGTCTAGTCGTCTATTACCTGCATTATTGTCGTTTATGCTGTTCATTATATCAAGGTAGATTCTTAACTTTTATAATTAATATAGTAATACGATGATTATCCTATCTGAACAACAGTAGTGACATTTGTAAAGGTGCAGAGATTGTTATCCTAGGATCTTAGAAACCTGAGGACAGGTTAAATAAAAGATTCCCCAAAGGCTCTTCCTCCTGCTCTGTTCCTCAGCTGATGACAGAAAAAAAAAACGGGGACAGGGTATTCCTGGAAATGAAATGTTATTTCTCTATAGATCTACCTTGTCTAAATATGGTGAAATGTTAATTTTGGACTCTCCAGCTGTCTGCCAAGTTCACTTGATTAATGCTTCCTTTTTCAACTTCTGCTGGCAGAACCAGGGCGGTTCATCCTCTACCTACTTTTGTGCAGCTTTGCGAGTCACACAAAAGTGTGTTAGATCTGTATTGTGATTGATTTAGTAATAAAATTGTCGCTTGATTAAGTAAATGGTTATAACTATTTTTTTTTTCCTTGACTATAGCTATGGTCAAAGAGCATATGGAACCAGGACACACTCATTGAGGACTGCAAACACCACATTGATAAAAACAGCTTAAAGTGACACATGGTGTGTAATTATGTAATTTCAATACCCAGATATATTCCATTTTATGTTCTTATTACTTTTATTAGAGACATAAATAAAAGCTTTTTTCCTGGGGACAACCCACTAAAAATGATTGGCACATTAGATGTTAAAAGGTTTCCTGATGCATGGGGAGATGAACCAGTTTAAATGTATTAATTTCCAGTCACAAATGAGGTCTCATGATATATTTGTTTCCTTTTTTACCTTTGCTATGGACTACACAAAAAGCACATGGATAATTAATTATTTTGTCTAGGCAGTTAGGCTTCTTTATTTCTCTGTTCCTTAATGTTTTTTTTTATTTGCAGTTTTTATTTTTTATAACATACTTTATGCTTTGTTGACATGCTTGTCTCATGCTGTGATAGCTATGCCATTTTACTGTGCAGAATTGATTACATGCAAAGCATTGTTCAAATCCTTCCTTATCACTGTTACGGATGCTGGCTGCATGACAGGTATGGATGACATGTTCAATGAGACATGCATCATGTTTCTGCTTAAACCACACATAACTTTAAAGAATTGCTTAATAGCAAAGATTCATATATATTATAGGCACATATATTTACAGTATGAGCATGTACAGTATGTGTATGTATTTACTTCTGCAAACTAGAACACAGTGAAAATAAAGAAATAAAATAAAAGCACTCTACAACTTAACACTCTAATCTTTGGGCTGAACAGCAAAACTGTCAGGCTATAAATGACTTAAAACCCACTTAGCTAACTGCATTCTGCACAGTCAGTGAAAGTCCATGGAGATGGGCTTGCTATCTATATATTACTTCAAGAAAGTGATATAGATTATTTTGGGTCACATTTGTTGGAAACAAAACAAAAGTTACCCAAATTTCAAACTAAATAAAAGCTTTAACAGTAGATTTATGTAACTGCTTTGTGAGTCCCATTGCTGTTTAAGTAACTATTGCTGCTGTTTAAGTAAAGTACAGAAACTACTTTAGAGGACTCAAACACTGGTTTGGTCCATTTGACAAATGGGCGTTGAATCACACCCTGCATATGAGTGCTATTTAGGTTTCGTCCATTTAAATTAAACTGCTGTCTTAGCCTCCTAGTCATGGTTGTTTGCATTAAGTTTGATGGTGAATCACTATACAGATGTTTACTGTATATCTGTACACTGAATGTATGTTGGACCTGATATTTTCTGTTACTCAATTATCATAATTAGTAAAATTCCAGAAGCCTTTTGACCTTTAACACTGTGTACAGTATAATACAGTTTACTGTATAACTGTATATATGTACAGTACTTTGCAATATATAACCTATTTTTACTTAGGAAGCATTTATGTGAGATTTGAAAACATTTGACAGTAGCTTATATTAAGAGAAAAGTTCAACTTTAATTGTGCATTACAATATATAGCAGAGTAGGCATGCTGTTATGTCAAAAGGGTTGATTTACAAGTCTTGCAGTAAACATAGTTTTACATATGAAGAACCATTTATTCAGCATATTATTACAGCAAATCAAAAATGATTGTGTCTCAAGGAATCTGTCTAAGACAATCTAATTTCTAGCATTTCTTTAAAATAATTTGCAGAATTTTATCAGTTTCCAGTTTAACAGTTTAATTCCATGGCAAATCCCTTGTACTGTAAACTTTCTTAATCTCTGTCATGCAATATACTTATTTTAGATACATCATGGATAAGCTCTATGGAAGCTGTCTTTGGAAACTGTAGAGAAAATTAATATTTAAGAAAAAAAGTAAGAGTAACAAAATTGAAACGCTACTCTTACATAATACTTTTCAAATGTTCTCGACAGTATTATTGCCTAGACAAACTCATTAACTACACCATAATTTATTATTAGATACTGTATTAGTAAATTCTAAATAACTGAGAAAGGGAAATGCGCTATAAATAACTGATTCCAACACAATTTCTTCACAATTAGTCCTGGTGCATTTCAAACAAGTAGGCTACATAGTAAATGTCTTCATTCTTATGTTTCAACAGAACTTTCTGGACCATTTTCTGGATAGTTTTAGTTTCGTTTAAGACGAAATACACATACTTACATTACATCAGAATCAAGTGGTTTTAAATGAGATATACAGTATTTTTTTCTGACTACAATACATATACAGTGGTTGTCTACTTGGAAGACATTCTACGTCAGCATTAGTATTTTTTTACAAACATAAAATTAAAAGTAACTTATATTGCTTCTTATGTTTGTTCTTAAGCAGTTTGTATTGTAAAATAAAGCTTCTAATATCAAGCTTTAATTATTAATTACTTTCCATGCACTCGAAGGCGAAGTATTATTGTATTGCTTTGTGACAGAATTATCAAACAGGTCTTTTAGGCACAGTAGCCTCCCCTAATGCTTAATTTCATTTTGTGCAGATGGACACCTTGGAAAGATTTATTACCTGGTGCTTTCTTTCTTTCCCTGTTTACAGAGACATTAACATATTGCCTAAAATAAACTTTGTAAATTAAATTACAAGGATTAATGTTTATCTAAAGACCTTTACTCAAGGGTTAGTTTAGGCTCATTAGAAAAAGAGAGAACAAAGGGAAGTACTCTGCAGATTTCCCACTGCTTTATCAGGAATGCTTGGCTTTTATCTCACAGATTAACTGTTCAAAATGTTCTGTCAAAGCCTTAGAAGAGAAAAGCTCTACATTTCTAATTAACAAACTCTGTTTTTTATTGTGTTGCACTACTACAGAGCTGCAGCAGAGCAGAGAATAAGTATTTTGACTTTGAGGAAAACACATTATCACATGACCTAAAAAGCTGAGTGCATGGCCTACAGGTCAATATAAATAACTAAAGGGGTTATTTTTCAAAGACTAAACTCTTTAAATACCAATTTCTCATTTAAAAATCAATCTATAACAATAATTAAGAAAAACAATATTTGTGATGGGAATACTATTACTGAAGCCTAGAGCCCATTAAATCAGCTTGTATTTTCTGAAAACATTTAGTTTTGTTGCCCTGCGCTGGACTGGCGCCCCGTCCAGGGTGTACCCTGCCTTGCGCTCGTTGCTTGCCAGGTAGGATCCCACGTCCCGCAACACCGTATGGTATAAAGAGGTTTGGCCAATGATATGACATTTAGTTTTATGCACCGCATAAGAACATTCTGTATTTATCAGTATTTGTGTGTGAAGTAACTAAAGTTGTCATATCTTGCATTGAAAACAGATGTGCCGTGTTAGTGAAAGTATCTGCAGTACTGTACAGTATGTACAAAATGTAATTTTCAATTTAAGCAATGACTGCTTAAATCTAAAGTTAAAAAGTGTAGCTTAAGCCATACACAGAACTTTTTTTGGACAGCGCTTTTAATACAGCATGAATGAAAATATGGCAGGTCAAAAATATTTTTGCAGACCATAGAACAGTTATTACGAAAATTCTAAGATTGCTCACAGAGGTGGTATGAAGTATGGCACAAGCAGAAATGAGTAACATTGCTTTGACGTGCACATCTACTGTACAGGATGCACTTTTTAAGCAGAGGTTGCTGATAGATGTCTTAGACTCACTCCATCACCTCAATGAGATGCAATTTTTGCAAAAGCCTTTTCTTCTTAGAAAATAATTTTGATAGCATATACTGTATGATATTTTATTACTAAAATCCAAACTATATATCACATGAAACTATATATCATATGAAACTTTTATAATTTTTATTTTTGCAGAAAAGCTTCTTGGACAAACCTTGAAATTATTTTTTTATGGAGGTTGTTTTGGATAATATATACTGTATAATAGTTTTAAATACATCTGCTGCATTTGTTTCTTTATATTTTTTAGCTAATTGGTTACTTAAAACATAATTTTCATTTTAGATTTATGATTTGTCAGGCTTTTAATAGCAAACAATAGGAAAACAACTGGAACTGCATTTGAACCATTGTGTGACCTTCTCTTTGGGACTACCAGAAAATCTTATGGGAATACATAACAGTGTTAGGGGAGCCATTGCATTTTTCAAGCCCCTGTGAAATAAACATGAAAAGCAAAGCATAAAAAAATCACATGCAGTAATTGAATAACAGTTCAAAGTCAAAAACAGGCACATGCATGGGCTTCAAGGCTATCTTATGTATCTTAAATTCTGAATTCATTTATTGCAATGGCAGATGGAGCCTGTAAAAATTAGTTTGATTCCAGTCAGCATACTGAAACCCTGGAGAATTGGTGAGAATTCATTGCATGCATCATTTGTTCCTTTAATTTAGGGATTCTAACTTGAGGTAAAGTGGTTTATGCCTCAACAATTTCTCTTCTCATTACAAAAGATGGCGGTCTCAGTCCAGGGATTTTCTTCCATTAGTTTCACAATTCCGGACACATCTTATTAGATGTGTCTTATAACTTATTCAAAGAATGGCAAAATATTACAGGTAGTTTTCTTATGAGGAACAGGAAATTCTAGATTCTATAGATTGCAGATTATGAGTTTGCTGTGTGTTTTTCATGTTCTTCTCCATTTACAAATACAGAAAATCTCAAGACGCTTGGATTTATGAAACAAATAAGGCTACCTATAAAATCACCATATTGTTTTCACTTACCTTATATGACTAGACAATAATACGATCGGAAATCTAATGAAGGAAAGGTTTGTATTTTTCATTGCTTTTCATTTTAAAGAACAGGATATTTATTTTGATTTTGATGTTTATTGTATTGCAAGCAAGTATGATAATAATGACATGTATATACCTCACAAAACTATTCACTGGAATTCTCAAAAAAAAATTTAAGTGTAACTCAATAAAATATTGTGATCTGGCAGGTCTCCAGACAACTAGTTTCATTACAACATCCTTCTGAGTTTTAATGGTCTTGTCTCTTGTCTAACCCTTTGCAACTTTAATATAAAAAGCAAAAAAAAATACAAACAGTCCCAACAGAAGTGTTTGTGGTTCTAACCTGAAGGAAACACAGGCCTCATTAACAACTTGGCACTTCTCCCTTGTGAAGAGTTGTCAGCTGTCTGCATATTAGAATGTAACATGAGCAGCAAACATCCTGGCATGATTTATTCATTGAGAGTAGACCTGAGAAAGGTTTTATATCATTTATTAGCTTAATAGGTCAAGAACTAAGTATGTACTATCAGGAAAGGAGTTGTAACATAACAGTAGAATCATCATAATATTACAAATGATTGAACACTAATTTCCGGGGGGTTTTAAAGACCAAAACTCACAAAATGGTTTTCAATGGACATTCCTTTTGATCCCCACAAAAGTAATTTTATAGTGGGGGCTAGGAAAAGAAATTGCTTCAGAATTATTCAAATATTTCAGTTCATACTGGTAATGTTCATAGAGATAAAAAATCAGCTCTAATTTTGCTTGTTTTTATAAGACTTGACTATGCCAGGGTAAGATCATTATTATTATTATTTTGAAATTAAAATATAAAACTATAAGAAAGGTTCTTTCTAAGCTGATGGTGGTTTACATACAGTACAGTAGGTTTGGTCACAGCAGTGTGGAGTAATTTGGGCTCAGAACTCAGAAAGCTCCTGTAAATACTTTAATGTAATGTTATAACATACTGTATAATGGGGTACTCCAGAGGTCAGCTATGTAAAAGAGAATTTATTTTCAACTGAGAACAGGCCATTATTGCAAATGAAAATTTGTTCTCAATTGATCTATCTGGTTAAAAAAATAATTAAATAAAAAACGAATAACTCAGGGACAGACAGGCTTATTAAATTAATTACCATCAATGTATAGTGCATCTCCTATATGTTGAACCAAGAGCATCATAAACTATCCTCACTTGCATTATTTTCTTTAGAGGAATATAAGGCAATTCATTATCTGAAATGGAATGTCTTATGGGCTGTCCTAAAACGTTTTAGTCTTGTTCATTAATACTATTATTTTTTGTATTTAAAAACAAACAAAATGATAAGTTTAGCTAAACCTCTGCGGCAGTTTTATTCCTACTTGTAAAGGACACAAAACATGTTCCATTTACAGACCATTTGAGCAGCAGGTAGAAAAAAAAGAAATACTGGAAAAATAAAACAGATTCATAGCAGATGTACTTTAAAAGTGCTACTTTAAACGTTTTTGACTAATTTAGAGTCTTTTGGTGAACTTTTGTACCACAGTTATTTAAGTCAAGATTTCTAATATACTGTAAATACTGTACTGGAAGTGCCCGAGCTAGGGTTAGGGTTCACCCATAGCTAGACATTTTGTGATGCATTTGCTGTGCTTTAGCATGCATCTGAAGTGTAGGAAAAGTACTGTATTACTTTTTCCTCAAAAAAGAAATTTGTCCCAGTTTTGTCTTTTTTTTTGAGCCGTGCACCTGACATACAGTATGCTGAAAATAAAAAGTTTGAAAACACCTTTTCTACATGCTTAAAACTCCTGTTTTTTGCATTTAAAAAGAGATAAAATGATACGTTTAGCCAAACCTTACTTGAATTTTAGTCCTAAATTGTAAAGGATTCATTTCAGCACCAAGTTGCAAAATAAAAGAAAAACTGGAAAACTGAAACAGATTCACAGAAAAAAACATTTAAGATACTTTAAAACTCCAGCTTTAATTGTTTTTGACTAATGTGGAGTCGACTGGGGATTTTTTTAGCACAGTTATTTAAGGCAAGGTTTCTGTTATACTGTACATTCTAGAAGTGCCCAAACTAGCATTAGGTTTAGGGTTTGCACAACAGCTAGACTAAAATTCAGGAAAAGTGTTGCTTTGTTTTATCTTTGAAAAATAAATTTTGCCCAGTGCTAATGTTTTTGCTGACCCAGGGCGCCTATCAATCAGACATGTGTAAAAAGTCTATAGTTTGAAGACACATTCTATATGTTAAATGCTCTTATTTTCTGCATTTAAAAAGAAACAAAATGACATGTTTAGCCAAATCATAGTGAGAATTGTAATCCTTACCTGTAAATGACAGACAACAAGCTTATGACACTTTTCACTCTGTGAGGCGTTTGCCCAGTATTTAATTTTGTCTTAGTGTTTCTTTCTGGAAGCTTTTACAGTACATGTTATCTTAGTTTTGTAATCTTTGCCAGCTTGACTAGATGTCAACTTGACTTGACATCTATCCCAGAATATAATTTATTGATATACTGTGGGAACAGTGTTAGAGTTCTAAATTAGATAACTTTTGTACATTAATTGCATCATCCAGGTGGATGTTGCACATTGGTAGTGGTGGAGGGGAGTCCCCATTACCTGTAAAGCGCTTTGAGTGGAGTGTCCAGAAAAGCACTATATAAGTGTAAGCAATTATTATTATTATTAATTATTATTATTATCACTCAATATCTTTCCTCAATAATAAGTTCTCAAGTCCAAAGACATACTGTATACTCTTGAATGCCTATTACCTGCAGTTTAATAAGATGGCTTTTATGAGGAACTTTATTAATTCCCTTTTAAAAATGTTACATTGATGTTGTTTTTTTTCCATTATTACTTTTGCTTGTTCTTCCTGAAAACCTCCATGTTATATACTGAATAAGATGCACTCTGATTGGCTGAGAGCTGATTGATGATGATGTCATACTGAAACAGTGGTGTAATGGTGGGCCAATGGGGAAGGGAAGGTCAGCAGTGTGGAACATAACAACAAAAACACAGAGACCACACACTGGGACGTAACAGTAATGTTCTACTTTTTTCTAGGCTTTCTAATACAATTTGACCACTTTTTATTTACAAAGAATTATATTAATTTTCTTTAGCTGTGTGGTGTTCCTTTTTAACCATTTTACAAGATTACTTATTTTTCCCTAAAGAATGTTGGGCCAACCCTGTAATTGATTTATTAAACCATCTGGGATACTGCTTTCCTAACTTTGAATTATTAACTCATAGGATGGTCAACCAAGTCTCTTTTTTTGGACTCTACCTGCATAGTTTCAAAATATAATTTAAAGCATACCATGTTTTGATCACAGTTACCTGAAGGTTCTGATACCTGTTTTGAAAACAGTCTTTAGCTTTATATACCATTTCATGTACAGGTGCAGATATTCCTATTTGGGTTTTCGTACTTTATATTACTGAAGCTGTAAGTCTTCCATTATAAATGCTTTTTCCATTACACATTCCTAACAACTTTTTATACAGCATGTCTTAACCCAGGTGGCATATGATACTCTTTATGCATCTTGATTAAGTTCCTGTGCCTGAATTCTCTTTCAGATAAATTGTGATACGCAATCACATATATCTATTCAGTAGTGTGACCAAATCCTAATTAAAGTAATGTAGAGAAGAAATTTATTAAATTTGTTATAACTCTTCTAAGAGAATGGAAGCCTGTCTATGTGGATACAGCTGACAGGATTCCCAAAAGACATTCAAGGAACCCCATTGCACTAATATAGAATTCTTCAATGATGGAGCCTGCTTGTGGTGTGTGTGGTTCTGATACAGTATTGTGAGCTTTTGGAGTAACACAAATCTAGAGATTGAAGGAAGATGTTGGAATTACACCTCTGAGCTGAGGAAGACACTGCCCTGACCCTGAAGGACTGTCAATGCTAAGGCTGTTATAGTATCTTCCTGCGGAAATAGAGAGTAGCCATTTACTGATGTTGTTGTTGAACAGACATGTCTGACTGAGAAAAGGAATTGCCTGAAATTGGGCTTTAAATACTGAACATGATCACTCTGGCTTGTCTGGTCTCTTTGCAATGACATAATGAGTGAGGACCGAATCCGGTCAGAACCCTCACAAAAAATAGCAGACACAAGAATGATCCTCAGTACTGGTCTTGAGAGTCATAGGATATTCTGGATTCCACTGCTGTGATCTTGAAGACTTAATTGAATTAATGTCTTACAACTGGGGTTTTAATTAAAACTTTTTCAAAGTCTTAAGTTTTTCCCAACAAAACCTACAGGACTGTGCTCTCCAGAGTCAGTTGTGAGGACTATTTCTCTAAATGTTAAGTACAGCTATGGACAAGCTGCTATTTTGCTAATAACATAAACAGTCATTATTCATGTGAATGCTTAGGTTTAAAAATATTGCAAAGACACTTTTTTGTTTTTTAAGGTAGATTAAATGAGGTGGGGTCATTTGAATTCCCCTTTCTTTATCAGCAACCTTGTGTAAATCATAGGTCTTACAATTAATAACTGACAGGCATTCTAAGCAGGGATGCCTTTCAGAATGCTGGGTACTAATTATTGCCTAATGAGTGAGGCCTTCCATCTAACTAATTTACTAAGTTGAAATATGAAGCATACATTCTGTGCTTTATGTTTGTGTTAATATGCTTTCTGGTAATAAACCCATTATCAATGGGCTGTTATTTGGATGCTTACATTTTTAATATTCCTAATCTTGTGTTTTAATTGAAAAAAAAATCTAATGAAAATTAATCAGTCATTTACTATTTTATTTTGCCCACAGTAAGTAGTGAACAAGTTTGTGTTTTTCTATTATATATTCATAATTTATATGTTTTTTTTTTCCAGAAGGTATTTACATATTTTCAATATGAAAATATCCTGTCCTTCCCTGGAAAATGTAATCTATTTAGCAAGGTCACAGTGTAGCTTAGAGGTGATTTAAAAACATCTGTCCACCTTATAAAATTTGAACACATGATGGTGGAAAGAAATCTGATTTAAAACCATACCTTTAATATTATCATCTTACTTTTATTCACATATACTCTCCGACCTTGTATTGAAAGCTGTAAAGATATGGAATATATACTGCTGCAGAGTAAGTCATCTCAGCTTATTCTGAGTCTGATATAGTCCATTTAAAACAATACTGTAAAATCTAAAAAAATTAGATGGAGAGGAAAAGAGGTAGAAACATACAGTATACTGTACAGCAAAATGCAATCAAATTGCTTGTGTCAATAACTTCTAAGTACATATTTAAAGTGTGTTATGAGCAGGTGCCACCCAGGGAACCGGGGCAGACGCCAAATGATGTATCGGACCCAAGGCGTCAGGGGGAGTGGCCAGCTTGCTGCCCCTTGGCCAGCCTGAAATGAGTCCGTACAGAGAACTCTGTAGACAGACTTCAGAAGAAGAGGCTGCCTCGTTGTAAAGGACATCCCGCCAGGATCACCTACACGCTCTTTGGGTGGGGTTGCCTGCCCAGACCAGGTCATCATGCACCATCAGGGAACTTCTATGGTGTACCCAAGACTGAGCCAAGGGAGTCATCTGCTGATTCCTGGTCTGAAGCTGAGTTCCAGCCTCTCTTCCGTGCAGCGATGCGAACATCAATGTTGGATCGCCGAGGAGAGACTGAGCAGGGTATAAATACCCCAGAGCACCTGATGCCGTGAGAGTTCTCACAACAGCCAGGTGCTCTGCAAAGCACAGGACAGAGTGTAGACAAGGCTGTTGGCCACTACAACTGCTGTGATACAACAGGGGCAGGATCAGCATAACAAAGTGTTTTTAAAATTTTATTTTTAGATGTTTTAATAAAGATTAAAATCAGAATAAGTGGTTCACACACTTCACATTCTTTTTCATTTCAGCACAGTAGTTTACATTGTATATTTCTGTTTTTCCAATGTCCAATTATAAAACATATTTTATTACAAGGGTGTAGCCCACTGTGATCCGCACCAGCATACGCAGACTGAACATGGATGGAAAGATAAAGCCTTTCAAAATCATGTTTCATTATATTAAAAATGTCAGAATTTTTTGTCCAGATATTATTTTAGTCAGTCTCGTGGTGTGGACACAAAAGTTTGCCATTTCTTAACATCACTGCCATTTTTAGTCCTATACGTAATACTGATATTTCCTATAACCAAAGCCCTGACTCTGATCCAAAACTTAAATTTGTAAAATTAGATTTTGCTTCAATGTATTCCAGTAGCTTCTAAAGATTCAGCTGACATACAGTCGTGGTCATTGCTCTGACAATCACAAATTAAGGCTCAGTAAAGCTTGGGAAAATGGGAAAAAAACTACACTTGCCATTCATTTACTTAGAAAATATTTTTTTAAGAATGTTTTCAGATTAAATGCCATTAATTGGACAAATTACACTAAAATATTCTGCTCTTTGTGTGATTTTGAAAAATTAATATACTGTATACAGTACAGAGGTGAAAAAAGCCATTTATTTTTTTTCTAATGATCAATGATGAATTTATCCATTCTTTTGTCAATGCAGACATAGAAATAAAAAACTCATACTGATGATTACGCTCCTTATTATCATTTATTTCAAAGCATATTTTTAATACGTTCTTCTGAGGAAACATAAACAAGAACAAATATCCTCCATCTGTTGCAGCAAGACCTTCTTGCTGAAACTGTTTAATTAACAATATCTTGGAATTATAGAATTATAGAAATTATAGAAAATTATAGAATTTTAGAAATTATAGAATTGGAATTATAGAATTATAGAAAAGAACTGCTGGTTAATTGGAATATTTTTTCTAATATTTAAGCAGCATCTTAAATTGACAAGAACACTGGAAAAACTGGAATATAACAATTTGTTATTATGGAACATTTTGTGCTAGAGCTGGAGGTTTTAAAATATGAATGATGAAGAAATAAAGGACCTAATGAAGTCTATGACAAAACAATAGTTTTTCCGAGCTTGGAAAGCTTCAAAGTGTTTATTAAATTATCTTAATTATTATTTGCCTAGCAGTAACTCGCATTTGTATTTGAAACCTAAACTATGAAGTTGCACAGCCAGCAGAACCCAAACATCAAGTCTAGCATCAAGTGACCCTACGTCCGCATCTTGAGGGCTTAGGCTTCCATTCGGCGTCCTGACTTAGCCGAGCCTGGGGCTTGGAGCACCTGGTCTCGTCAGTCTGTTTTAACCTCCTGTCCTGTTCCTGATTTCACTCCGGATTTTATCCCTGTCTTGTCTTGGTTGGATCATCCGGCTTTGAATTTTGGACTGCGCCCAGATTTCCCGTTTGGACTTCCCTGGACTTGCTTGCCTGCGCTCCCCCCTTGCACCTGACCACTGTTGGTACTGTCCCCGTGTTCGCCATTCCTTCCTTTCCTAACTGTTTTCCCCATAGCCCTTTTCCAATCACTTCCGGATTATACCGTCTGCACAGGGTCCTAAACTACGCTTCGTTACAGTAACAGCTTATAATAATGCTGTACTAATGTGATGATAACTAACAATTCAATATTGAGGTATGGCTGCAAGTCTGTAGCTGGGGTTTTTAATTGATAAATCCAATCCAGTTAAGTTGCCTGACCGAACTTATAGATGTTCATGCTGGAATGCATTTATCAAGACTTTACCTTTTAAGTTATTTTGGATAATAGTTTTTCCCATCAATTCTAATGACAGAACAAACAATGATGATGAAGATGGAGAGCTCTGTTTTTTGCCATTGTGACCAGAAGGGATTTCAGCAGCCTGGTTGGAACACAAGAGGTTGGACTATTGAATAAGATACATAGATCGTATTAAAATAAATAACCGTGATAAATAAATTACACATTTGACTCCAAATTAGTCAAAAACATATAATATAGTGCCTTTAAAGGGTTTTAATTGCATCTGCTATGAATCTGCCTCAGTTTTTAAGTATTTTCAAGTATCACCCTGCTGCAGATACACAAATACAGTACAAGTTGCTTGGTGTACTTTACAGGCAATGATTAAAATCCCAGTAAGATTGACTAATACAGTTAATTGTTAGTTGTTTTTAAATACAAAAATATGAGTTTTAAGAATGTAGAAAAGCTGTTTTCAAATTTATTATTTTTGAGGATTTCTGATTGAAAAGTGCCCAGCTCAGCAAAAACAGCAAAATTGGGAAAAATTTCTATTTTGAGGAAACAGCAAACAAAACTTTCCCTGCACTTCAGAAGCATCCTAAAGCACAAGAAATGTATCACATAATGTCTTGCTCTTGTGCTATCCCTAAACCTAACCATAGCTCGTGCACTTCCGCAAAGTAGACCTTGCCTTGAATAACTGTGCAAAACAATTCCCCAAATGACTCTGAACTAGTCCAAAACGTTTAAATTGACAGTTTTAAAGTATTTTAAATGTAAGTGCTTTGAATCTGTTTTAATTTTCCAGACTTTATTTTTTTGCAGTCTGCTGCTGAAATGATCTCTAAGCTAAGGTGTTTTGTGCCCTTTACAGGTAGGATAAAAGTTGCCGCTAACGTTTGGTTAACTTTGCATTTCATTGCTTATTAAATGCAAAATATTTTTATATTTGAGAGCAAAACTGGATGGATGGCATGGTGCAAACAAGACAATTGATCAACGATCAATGATCAACGAGATTCAATAATGCTTGGTTACTTTAACTTTGACTGACTCACTTTTGGGATACAAGTACCGCAAGGTGCACCATGCCATCCAGGCCACAGAGAATGTCTGTAAAAACAATTATCAGATAGGAACCATAAACCACCCCTTCTAAACCTGACTTGGGCCCCAAATTCCAGCGCTGGGCTTTAAAATGGTCAAAGTAGCTGGTAAATGCTAACCCTAACTCTACCTGGGGTGTCAACTGAGCATTTCCGCGAGCTATATCTGAACATCTCTGGGCATCGGATTTTGACAATGTCTCCAAACCAAAAAGGATGAGTGGGAAACAATCAAGACCATTGATCAAAGCTCTTGCAAGTGTATGACATTGAATAGTTCTTGGTTACAAAGTTTGATCCAACACAGTTTTGGCATACAATTAACGCACTGTGCACTGTGCCATCCAGGCCACAGAGAGTTTCCGAAATAAAAACTTCAGATAGAAGCAAGAAACCACTAATTCTAAACCTGACTTGGGCCCCAAAATCCAGCGCTGGGCTTTAAAATGGTTTAAGTAGTTGGTAAATGCTAACCCTAACTCTACTTGGGGTGTCACCTGATCATTTCCGCGATCTATATCTGAACGTCTCTGGGCATCGGATTTTGACATTTTCCCCTAACCAAAAAGGATAACTTGGAAACAAACAAGACCATTAATCAAAGCTCTTGCAAGTGTATGAACATTTTTGAGTGACAAGTGGCCAAATCACCAAAAACTGAATAAGGAAACAGTAAAACAACACTTTTCCTGCACTTCAGATGCATCCTAAAACACAGCAAGTGTACCTCAAAATGTCTTGCTCTTGTGCTATCCCTAACCCCAACCCTAACTCGGGCACTTCCACAATGTATTTCAGAAACCTTGCCTGAAATAACTGTGTGAAACAATTCCGCCATTGACTCTAAATTAGTCAAAATCATTTACAGTAAATCAGCAAATCAACATTGCCGTGCTTTGTTGCACTTTGCCTCCCTGATGGCACTGGACAAGTTGGCCCTCACAATTCTAAGGGCTTCCTTTTCACCTGATCTGATTCTGCATTGCGAGTTCTTAGCAGTCAGCCATGGCTTCTGGTTGGCCAATGTGATAATAGATTTAGAGACAGTGACATCACCTGTGTACTTGCTGATGTAGCTAGACACAGTTGCTGCATACTCCTCTAGATTGATCTACTGTACAGGTAGTAATGAGTAGTCTCTAGTACCACAATACTGAACAACAGAACCCCCCAGGGCTGTGTACTCACTCCTGTTCACGATGATGACTCATGATTGCACTGCTAGATACAGTGCAAATTACATAATCAAGTTTGCTGATGACACAACAGTGGTGGGGCTCATAAGTAACAACGATGAGGCACCATACAGAGAGTAGGTGGAGCAACTACTGGACTCGTGCTTAAACAACAATCTGTCTTTGAATGTAAATAAGACAAAAGAGATGGTAATTAACTTCAGGAGGGCTCACGGTGATCACTCCCCACTGCACATCAATGGCTCCCCTGTGGAGACAGCTAGAAGTATTAAGTTTCTTGGTGTGCATGTCACAGATTACCTCACTTGTACTGTGCCATCAACACCACCTCCCTAGCTAAAAAAGCACCACAACGTCTCCACTTCCTGCGGAGACTGAGAAGGGCAAACCTTCCCCCCCCATACTATCCACATTCTATAGAGGTACCACCGAGAGCATCTTGACAAACTGTATCATTGTTTTTGTTTGGGAATCGTAAGGTCTCAGAACGCAAGTCCTTACAGAATTGTCAATACAGCAGGAAACATCATTGGAGCCTCCCTTCCATCCATTCAAGACATATACCACAAACGCTGCACACACAAAGCCTCCAGTATTGTGGACGATCCCTCCCACCCCTCCTGCAACCTCTTTGCCCTCCTACCATCTGGTAAAAGGTATCACAGTATACGGGTCAGCACCACCAGACTCCGTAACAGCTTTTTTCCAGGCTACTCAAAACCCTGGTACCTACTGCACCTACTCCAAATCTGGAAATTTAGTTATTTTTTGCCTAATGTCAGGCATACTGTCAGATATATTCTTTGCACAGTCCTGTAAAGTAAATTGCACTATGCACATTGCACTGTATTGCATTGCACTTTAGCATTGTCTTGCCAGTGTCTTGTCTGTATT
The DNA here is from genome assembly GCF_059453375.1 of Lepisosteus platostomus. Lineage (NCBI taxonomy): Eukaryota > Metazoa > Chordata > Actinopteri > Semionotiformes > Lepisosteidae > Lepisosteus > Lepisosteus platostomus. The sequence goes on from NC_142621.1 coordinate 39,396,818, forward strand.
CACGCCGTAGACCTGGAGAATAATATCTCGCTCCTCTGTATACTTGTATATGGCTGGGTTGACAAATAAACTTGAACTTGAACTTTTAAACGTATCTGCTGTAAATTTGTTTCAATTTTCCAGATTTTATTTCTTTGCAGTCTGCTTCTGAAATTATCTTGAAGCAGAAGGTGCTTTGTGCCCTTTACAGGTAGGATTAAAATTGGCATTAAAGTTTGGCTAAACTTAGCATTTTGTTTGTCATTAAAAGCAAGTTTTTTGCAAGTAGAAATGATGTTTCCAAACTTTTGATTTTTGATCGTTTCTGACTGACAAGTGCCCAGCTCAACAAAAACTGCAATATTGGTCCACAATTCTTTTTTGAATCAACAGCAAAACAATACTTTTCCTGCACTTCAGATGCATCCTAAAGCACAGCAAATGCATCACAAAATGTCTAGCTGTTGTGCGAACCCTCACCCAATCCCCAGCTTGGACACTTCTTGGACATATCTATCAGAAACCAGCAGGTACTGTAACAAATAAAATTGAAATCCTCAAAAAATCATTAGAATTAAGGTAATCAAAATAAATACAAAAACATGAATCAGAGAACACAAGTGGAAACTATGGGGAAGTGTACAGTTTTTAAACCTGCAGAGGAACATTTTTAATTTATATTCAGGGTAAGTTTTAGATTTAGCAGGTTAGAGTACATACAGTACTGTAGAATCATTAGATAACAGATAACAGTTGTCAGCCAATGATAGTTTGAAGAAAATCACGAACAGTACAGTATATAGCAAAAACAATTTAGAAAAAAATCTAAAGCAGTCATCTATGACAAAGCTGCCAGAATTCATTTAAATTAAAATCTACTTCATTCACTGATCTAAATGCTTTTCAATCACTTTGCTCTGGGAACACATCCAAGCCAGACCTCAGAAGGCTGGAAAGCAATGTATTAAGACAGTATATTAATTTGATGTGCCATACAAATCCAGATACAATTGATAGATCTGACCTGAAATTTGCATGAGCCATGGAAATCACAGGTCACTCCTTCTTAATCATCTCAGGATTCACTTTTCTTAATTTCTAGTTTTCATTTAGGTTGTACGTAAAATCTGCTCTTTTTAAACAGGCAGGTAATTAGTTGTAACACAGGGCACAAGTTATCAAATAAACCATATCTAATCATGAATTAACATGTTTAGGGAATATTCCAGCACTCTAGATCAAATGCAGCCAAGCTGTCTTAAGTAAAAAAGTCACTGTTATTCAGATACAGCTTGAGCCAAAAACCCATTAAAGCAGGGACATCTGTTCATTGAAATATTTCAAGTAAATGTCGTCTTTCAATTCTGAATGAATGTTAAACAGTTATGATCATAGTATTCCCACATACAGTATACACTACAGTAGTTATATTATATTTGCATAAGGTGTGTCTTTTATTTCCACCTCTTGGAAAAGTGTACTAATTAATGGGCATTATTATTTTTACTTTAATATAGTATTATATTTGTTTTGTAGATTTATTCTCAGAATAGATCTAGTAACTAAAATCGCTAGAACAAATGGAATCATTTGATAGTTTTATAAATATGCAATGAAAAAAATGTTACAATTATTGACAAAGATCAAGGGATTATAGATTGAAGATCACCAGTGCATTGCAGACATGGGAAGAAGACATGCAAAAGACTGTTTCAAGCATAATACATACAAAAACAGCAGGTTATTATTGAGCGTTGCATTTTTTACATTATATTTGGCCTTTGTCCCTACCTATCATGGCACCCTGCCCTTTAAGCAAGGCTTCAAATCTTATCCAGCTTGATCAATGGTAACCCCTGGGCAGTGGGCCAGACAACACTTCCACTCATAGGACAAAGCCAAGATAACAGGTAGAGGCAGGAAAGGAGCACTACTGTGCTGTATTCCTAGACAATAAGGTATTGCACAGGACCATTTGTTGGTGTTGGTTTAATTGGTGCCAAATCAGCTAAAATATAAGATATAACCAAAACACCGGCCAAGAGATTTTCACTTGTTTAAAAATCAAGTTCTACATTTTGGTTTAATATGATTATCAGTGTCACGTTTGCACTAGTCAGAAAACTACTTACTATTCTTAGATTTGAAAATCAAAATGAACTTATTCTTACTTAACTTGAACTGACTCTTAATGTTCTGACATTTTCCTTTCACAATTTCATGTTCAAGCACTATACAAAATTCATAAGAAAATGGTGTTGAATAACACAAACAAATTTTAATATACATGCCTTGAGAATATTTGCATTCTAATAATTTAGTGAAACTTATGGCTAAAAGTTCAGAGAAATTTAAAAGGAAAAGGCTCAGATTCATCAATGATAAACTGCATATGAAGATTTCAGATCTCTGTGACTATGAAGGAGAAAATGAATATGCTCCACTTTACTAAGAATGTTTTCTTTTAATTTACCAACCTGTTAATCTTCTTATTGATAAAATAAAGAGCATACAAGTGTTTTAAGAAAATATGAACATAGTGATTGCTGTGATAGTGAAAATACAAAAAATATATATTCATATTGCATTCAACTACATATTGTACATATAATGCACTTATATCTAAAGAGACTTCATTTTTTTTTCTCCTCACAGGATACAGATTGAAAATGAAAAAAATTACAGTAATCCTTCAATAACTGTTAACCCCACTATGTTTTGACATTTACCTTCAATGTTTAATTTAGTGACCAATAAATGTGGATAATTCAAGTGAACCTGTGTTGCGAGTTTAAAACTCTTTGTGGTACTTATGATTATCAAATATAGAGTTCATAAACAGATTCATATTTGTTATTAAATAACTGTAATTACATCCTCTCCTTTGGAGTTATTTTTGTATATAGCTGGAAACATAGAAAGGGATGTTTTTTTAACCTAAATGAACAAGAGTGAATCAATACTGGTTTTCCAATAATATTGTTGACAGGAAATATAAACTTTATAAAGAATTTTGAGCATGGCATTGTAGCCAGAACACAAAATTATATATTCTTTTTAAAGTACTGACTAACTATATCTTATAAATTATCATATCCTTCATGAGAGAATTATTCTTAATTCAGGTTTAAGACTTTTATATTTTAAGCATTTGTATCTTGTAACTTTCCATTCCAGTGGTTGTGAAAGTATGTACTTCTGCTTTTGTCTATACATGCTTAATTGTCAACCTATCTTATGTTGCAAGGCATAACTGTCATATGTTCCTGGTAGAGTTACAAAAACAATGAGGAACTTGCTTGACTTCTCTTCGCATGCACAGCCAATGTCAAATCCTTTTCATGGACAAGTTTTACAGACTTTACTGTATAAAAATACCACTCTTTATAATATTTCTGTGAGTCTGGCCTGAAAGAGCTAGGCTCCCATATGCATATGTAATAAAGAAGACTTCTGACACACTGACACCCGAATTGCTGTCATTTGTTTAACACAACATTCAGGATATCATTCCATCATCTGGGTGCAAAACAAGTAAATTGTTAAGAGACAAAATAATATGTTAAGTATAGATTTTGAATCTCCGGGTAGACAAGCATTACTAAAGTCAAGGCAAGAAGAAATAAAAGCACAATATGAAGAAGATAATGTCCCCATAATTCTGTCATTAGAATTTTTGACAGTAGTACATATGCTACAGTATTTATCATTTCATACTGCTATATACTGGGTTTCTATACAAAATCTTCAACTCTCTGGGATTCATGAAGATTCATAATAAGTGTTTAAAATATACTTGTTTTTTTTACTTTCACATTACCATACATTTTAGTGTTGAAACAGAACAAGAGCTCTTCTGGAAGCGTGATTCTTCCACTGTTTCATATAGAATGCTGTAGAAGCCAGCTTGGTAGGAAGCAAGCATTTCTAGCCTTTCTGATTTTGCAGTTGATAAGCAACAGCTAGCTCCTTGAGTCTGGAGATAAAATTTAGAGAAACAGACTTATTCTTCCATTGCAAACTTGGATATTTTAACAGCAAAGTAGTAATGCCAACACATTTCAATGCATAAAGTATCATAACAGAATAAAGCAACTCCACAGCAATTTCCAGTAGTTACTGAAGGACACAGAACTGAAAAACTTGAATGTCATATATTTCATTTTGAGAATCTTAGCAAATTTGTTAGGAGAAAACTCAATAAAATTCAAAAGAGGAGTATTGCCAGATTCCACATTGTCTATGATTACTCAGACTTTCTTTAGTTTTCCAAAGAATGTGCCTAGAGCATTTCATAGCATCTCTTTAATCAAATGCATGAGATGTTGTTTAAGAGATGTATCTGCAGGCAGCAGGCATGAATTTCTACATCTCTGCACCAATTTGTATTCTAATGATTTCATAGAATGGAATACAACATTATTTAAAAATCTTAGATACCACCCCAATTCAGATTTAAATGACTACTGATAGTCTTCAGCTCTCATAAACTAGGTATATATACATGATACAGGCATGAGGATTTTGATGCTTGGAAACTTTTTCTTTGTTGGGTTGCTGTGTATTCTGTAAGTGTTATACAGTAGGTCAAATCTAAATGATTATTGTTATGAGTTTGGCAGCAGTAGCTACAGTATACCAGCATTAATACTAGGAGTTATAATAGTCAGACTCGCTTTTATAATATTTATGATTAATCACATTAAGATTAAATACAGCCTTAGCCCTGTGTTTATGTGCCTGTGCATATTTCCCAGGTGCTTCAATTTCCTCTCTCAAATACATACTCCACATATTTGATTCTCTCCTCACTGGAGTTTTATGCCCATGAAAGGACTGCTGTCTCCCTTTCTTATAATCAGACCATGAACAGAAAAGAGCTTCTTGCTTTCACACGGTTTTTGCAGGGTAAGGGGACTATACAGGTAGACTACTGTATCATTAAATAAAAGTGTAGTAAGCAGTAACCATGAAGGTATGGCTCTTTTGTCTGGGCTGCAGTGGGATGTTCTATATCTCAGAACTCTGATAACCATTAAAATAGGTTGGAAAATATAACTCAAATAATGTGTTTACATTTAAAGTTTATCCTTGAGTCATGCCATGAGTAAAATTTTAGAATTAAATTAAGATTCAATTTTAGCCTGTGAGCCATTAGCATATATAAAAGTTCATTACATGTTTAATGTGAAATCAAGTTTGTTTTTTTCCTTCATGGCAGCATTTTCAGCATAAAATGCATTATGCTTGCAAAAGAAAAGGCCTTGAAGTTATATCTTTTTGTGCACATTATCAGTGACATTACACAGTCTTAATTTATTACCTGTCAGAATGAAATAGATGTCTCTTTCAAAGAGAGAAAGAGAAAGAGACTTTCATTGGCAAGTTTTACCCCTTGCAGCACCACCGTAGCACACTCTTGGTTCCATCTTTAGCATTTCTATATTTTAACTGTCTTTCATTGTATTAAATTTTTATGATCTGAGGGATGCTGTAATATAGAGCAGTTTAAAACAATCTAATCTAAGGTCAAAGTATCAAAGGCATTTACACACTTGATATTAAAGCATTAAAGATTCATGTCTCTATTGAAATATTCTGTATTTTTCAGTTCCTTTCAAAAGCTTTCAAAGAAATAATCATGGGAAGTTTTCCACTAGTAATTTTTTACGTACCGAGTGATATAACCAACTGGGAAATGTGTACTGTAGATTTTATTTGTGTACATATTGTATATATTCTTATTTTCTTCGTATAAGGCATGGACTTCCCAGCTGTAGAATTTGGTGCAGAGTTTGTGTCCCCCACTGTCTTTTTTATATAAAAGGATAGATCTATCATGCAATAAAATGTTAATAATGATCTAATATGAAAGATGAGATTAATTCAAAGAATAAATATTGTGTTTTATTATTTGGAACAGAGAAAAATCATGTTTTTGTTTTCTTTTTTCAGCAGAATGGTCATGAATTGACAATGTACCTTGCTCTTAAAACCATTATGGGTCTTTTATTGTGTAGTTGCAACAAAATAAAACAGTTCTATAAGCTCTTTCTGCTCATAACTCTGGCAACTCATAAGTATCTAAAGTATTCAAAGCCCTAAACAGTGTAAGTGTCAACCTAAAATGATTATCTCTGTACAGTTCAGAAACAAAGATACCTTATATTCACCGACAGTACTAGTCAATTATATTAATCATTTTTGGAGTAGTGGTATGGGATGTATTGACCAGACTGCAAGATACATATTCAAAATATCTGCAATGCTAACATAAATATATTTACATACAAAATACAAGGTTTATGCATATGGAATTCAAAGCCTGACCTGAGTCTGTCCACTAATATACAGTACATGTTAATGTACAGTATATTCTCTAAGTTTATTTCTCATGTTACTTTAATAAGCTACAATTTATATTAAGTTTTGAGTTTGTTCCTTAATAGTAAATTGCTTTGTAAATCATATTTCATTTAGTTTTGAAATGGGATCCTATTTCTATTATTTACTTTGACGAGGACCATATGTACCCATTATGTATGAAGCAATTACAGTGTGAAAAAATGAATTGTATGACTGAAAATGAGACCTGTCCAGTAAACTGCCAATAGTGATCATCTATTATTTTCAAGATGCTTACCAATATGTTTTATACTTGTTCCAGTATATCAATTTGAAAACCTTCCAGGCAACATGATATTCTCTAGCTTCACTATATGGTGCTCAAAACACTGATTCGTAGATTTTAAAATGTACTGTAAACTTTCTTTGCTTTTATTTAAAGTAGATTTTCAATATACTGTGGTGTTAGGAGATTACTAATTTCTAACTTCTAAGAAACTTGGTTAGCAAAATTGTTCATTTTTTGATTCACTCGAATACCACATGAAGTATTTGTTAATTTTGATTATTGTTTACCTCTGTGGGCCATTTTCATTTGTTTAATATTTTGGGTTGGATCTCTTCAATGTTCCTTTAAGCAGTACAACACAATAACATTTTCATGAATCATTAAATAAAGTTTTAAAGGCATTAACATTTTAAAGGAAAAATACATAGTTTATTTATTTAGACTTAATATAAATATAAATATAGGGAGCTGCTTTTGTTGAATATATTTGTATTTATAATTGCAATTAATATGCATTTTCTTAAGGCTGTTTGAATAAATTCAGTAAAGACTGAAGTGAAAAAAAACAACTTGGAAAAAACTGGCAGGACTTTATTATTAAAGATATATTTTCAGAATTGTATTGTTCTTTTTTTTCCTCCGGCTGACATATGAATTGTATTTTGTTGTTTGTTATTTTATTCCTTACTGAACTGAGGTGTGTGTCATTAAACAAAATATTATGAAGTGTTTGGATAAAACTACAACATTTTATTTTAATATATATTTATCTTTTAATTTATGTAGGTTTACCTATCTTTATGGCTACATTTTTTAGTTTCCATTTTCTCTTTTGGTTTTAAAACCTGTCATCATGAAGATGATGAAGACTATGACAACTATTCTTGCATTCAATACCAGCACAACTGAAATTAACACATTACCCATTTTAATTTTTTAAAATTATGTACAGTACCACACAATCTCTTAAACAACGTACAATTAACTTGGCTTTTTCAACATGCGTCAAAATAGTCATATTAAACTTTTTATCTCAAAAGATCTGACAAGAACTACCACTATCTTTCAAACATACAACACATTTGTGTGTGAAATTGCAAATTATATTACTAAAAAAGGTGGATTAGGATATTTATGAAGACTGCAGAACCTTTGAGACCTACCAATTCAAAAACTGTTATCTCCTTCATTCAATTAGTTTTCTATTACTTCACTATTTACTATATTACTTTACTATTTACTATAATTGAAGACTTCAAAATAGTATTTTTGGATATGTGTGACACTGTCCTTAGTGCTTAAGTGGAGTACTCTTTGCTCTCCTTTGATTCTGCTGCTGAATGGTGACAACTTAATAGGCTTAACAATGTCACAGAAAAGGGTGTGGTCGCCTGACATTTTCGCCACCAAAAGAATGATCACATTTTTTTCAACCACCACACACCCTTTTCTGGCGCCACTGGGTGCTAGCGTTTCTTCATGTTGCTCAGATAGAGCTGTCTTCTACACTGGTACTTGGTACCATGGAAAGAACCATACAAATCTGCAAGACAAGAGTGTAACATAACATTGTTGATGCTAATGCCATCCTTCAGATACTGAGCTGGTTTTGCAAAATCCCTGGAATTTGCCAGCTGGGAAGGGGTTAATTCTGGGAAAAGGCAAGAGGGGTTTACTCCTGGAGGGGGGAGGTTCAAGGAAGGGGATAAGGAAAGGGAGGGAAAGGTTCTGTTCCTGGAGGGGGTAATTGGTTGTTTGTTTGTTTTTTTATTGTTCTGATTGCAAAATTAAAAAGGAGATTATATGCTAATGTTATTACTAAATATGCCATTTGCTAAATGTTTATCAGTTTTTATTTCGAGACAAAAAAAGAATTCATCATTGTGCTGAGACAAATCTTTAATAATTTGAAAATTTGCTTTTTGTCTATCATTTTATAATTGATTCTAAAATACAGTATAAAGCAATGATTTTAGGCTATAATAACAAGAAGGTAGTTTGTAAATTTGGGCTCTATCAAAGGAATTTGAATACAGAAAAAAGGGAATTCCATCAGGGAATTAGTGTGATTTTTGTCTTTATCTTTGTTGTATAGAAATTAACTAGGGTTTAGTTCCAGCATTATCAACACACATCGGAGAATATAGATAAAGTGCCCTGGTGATGAAATTAATCATCACATTAGAAACCCTGCACTTAAACAAAGTAATTGCTTTTTAAAACTTACAAATTAAACAGTGTCTTATCTTGCAGTAGTCTAGAAAATGCTTTTTGTTAGATATTTCTTTGAATCACCTTGGACTAAAGAGCAAAGATTCAAGTTAAGTCTAATCAGCTCTAAAGAGGTTTTTTTTTTTTTAATGACTGCACAGTATCTGCAATACGTGAGTTGGATGCATATATCCTGATGTCAGTTGCATTTAACTGCATGTAGAACCTTAGCTGGTAGTATTGATACTGCATCATAAAGAGGAGGCAGAGACTAAATAACAAGTCAAGAAAATACTTTACGGTTGCAAAAAAATGCTTAGCATGTATCAGCAAAAAAAATTAGATAAATCAAGCAATGAATCAACTACATCTTGTCCTTCACCCAAATTTGCATTGGTGCAATGAAGCAAAGTTACACTATTTATCAAAACAGTTGATTGAGCTTTCTAGAATGGTAAATGAATGATTTCCAGTGTTTGAAAAAAAAGCTGTGCTCTCTAATGGTATTTATCATTTTAATAGGTGGCACACAAATGTTATTGTCAAGTATTCAAACTTTCCCAGGCTGTAACTAATGATTCTTAACCGATTAGATTTTAAGAAAAAACTAATTTATTGTCTATGTACAAACAATAGCCGTTTGTACTAATACAGTACATGTTTTGTAATTTGCTTGATGAATGAAAGTTCCAGAGTTGTTTTCATAGAGTTACAGGTACATAACAGGTGAAAGATGATAACCCAACTTCCACTATTCACCTGCTTACTAGAAGATTAATACAAGACTTCAACATTTCCTTCCAGCATTTTTTTGCTCAAGCATCCATCCATTAAATGCATCCATGTTTTGGCTCTTTTATAAAGGGGTTCCAACTATGTAATCTACATAGAAATTCAGTTAAAGTAGACATGTATCCGACATAGCCAGATAAATTCAAGCATACCATTAAGTTTTTATTGCTCTGAATTCTAGTCTTATCCATATCACTGGTGGAGTAATTTCTATTTCTTTAGATGTCTGAATTATGAAGAAGTGATCTACTGTGTCCATACAGCACTTCAAAGTCATGCAATGTGACATTGCACTGCAAGGTCAGTATCTGTTTAAACTTGTAACAATTATTAATTGAACGGATTCCAGTATAATACCTTTTGTCAGGTGTGACACCTGAAGAAGGCTCCACAGCTGAAACGTTGTGTCTCTTTTCTTTTCTGCATGGAATAAACCTTTATCTGTTCCTTTAATACCTTTAATATCAATATAACATTATTCAGTTATATGAATGAAGTGCTTTGTCACAGAAAGCTCTGTAACTGTAAATATGTATCCATAGAAATGTCAGTGTCATTTAAATTATCTTCATGTAGTATTTTACTATTATTCCCTTCTATTTTAAATAAATCTTCAAGTTGGTTTGCCTTTTACATTAAAAATAAACAACCTACAGCAAAGATTAGAATGGCATTTTGTAAAAGTACAACTGCTACGTTTATGTGATAAGATGCTTCATTTTATCATCTGCTGTATAATCTGCATGTGTCCATTATGTTTTCTTTAAACAGTTTACAAAACCTTCTGAAAATCCTTCACTAGTTTGAGGGTTCGGAAGATTTGAAAAAGTTTATTCTTATTAGTGGAAATCAGGTTATGTGTGATCTTAGTAATGGCAATAAATCCGCTACCTACAGTATGTGTGTTCATAACCTGGTATCAAAGACCACAATTGATTAAACAAACTGCAGAGGCAAACACATTCCAGTGTAGCCACAATTACAGACTGATAAAAACAGGAGTTTTCTTTCCCTTTGTGAAGGTTTCACTTTCAGGACTATTCTAAAATATTATTTGGAATTATTAGTTTGCAGACTTTCTATTGTACAGATTGAACATCATACTCATATTAAGCAGTGGAAGACAGACTCATCATATCTCTCCCTTGCTATCCAAGATTGAGAAAAAAAATGACTAACCTTTGAGAAACTGCATGTTCACCCAGGTTTTTACTCTGCACACAGAAGATTTTAACATTAGCTGAATTATTTTGCTGGTCAGGTATGGCTAAATATATCTATTGCAACTTGAAATGGTATGTAATTAAATATCAACTCTTAAGTATTGCTTTTAATACTTTACTGTATACTATTGTTAAAACATTTGAAAAGATCATGAGTCAAAGGGTATGATATGCAAGGAAAAGATGAATGATTACATATATTGTTACAAAGGGGATTTACAAAAACAGTGAATAACAAGAATTGAATGTGGAAGACCGCCGGCCCCGTGGAAGACCATTTTCGCGCTGGGTGGATCGGCTGAAAGACGACATGTGCCTACGAAAAGTCACCTGCCCAGACGCCGCAGACCGTACGAAGTGGAAAAATCGGTGCAAACAAGCAGACCCCACATAAATGCTAAGAAGAAGAAGAGTGAAGAAGAGTGAATAACAGGAATTGACAGAATGGCTTAGTAAATGATTAAATAATCACCCCCAACAATCACATTCTCTGGCACAGCCTTGGTGAAAACAGTAATAATTTAGGCACACTTGGTCAAACAAATATTTATTAACAATCACAGTGACACACACTACACATGACATAAACATATAACATACAAGTTTCTCTATGTGCACAGTATGTACAAACAAGGCATTTTAGAGACCCAGAGACCCAGGGGAAACTATCAACTCTTAAATAATACCTACGGAGGCCAAAAGTAGAGAGAAGCTTCCTTCTAAACAGAATGCAATACAACCTGCAGTTAAATCTCTCCCTCTGCAAACCTGGATGCCACAAAATAAATGGGAGCCTATCTCCCTATTCTAAAAATGCCCCCACCAAGCAGAAAATCCACGTTTTCTAAAAATACAGAAGCTCTCTTTAGCAAGGTTCAAAAAGCTCCAACAGGCTCTTTTTCAGGTGATTTAGAACTAGGAGCTCACATCTAGCACAAGCTTCAAGTTTCATCTCCCCCTGTCTTCTTTCTCTCATGGTCAGACCTTTTATCTTTCCTCCTACCTGTCTTGGGGTCTTCCCTCTTTTTTCCTTCTTCTGTACTCTGTCTTTTATCCTACACTTTACCCGGAACTTAATTAACTAAGGTAAACCAGATGATTCTTTTGATCAGTATTTCTCTCACCCAGTACAAATAAGTAAACATCCCTTGGTTTGAAGCTCTTGAAGTAGAAATATTGACAATAGTTACTGTAGGTATTGCCCACAGCAGAAACAAACACAATGTTTCGGCTGTGAAGCCATCTTTGGGTGAGGGTGTGTATACATGCATTTTTTGTTCTGTATGTCATCATTATTATCTTTAGCCATTATTGATCCACTGTGGGTTAAATACCTCCCTATGATTCCTCAACAAATATGTGTTTTCAACTATTTTCACCCTCACCACTAAATAGTTATCTCTCCATCTTACAGGAATTCTCTCTGGTAATGTGTGGTCTCTTAGTAACCAGCTCAGTAGTTCCTTGTAATAATGATGATATGCTTTTCTTTAGCCTTCTTTCATCCATTTCATTCTCGTGTCCTGCTCTTGGCATGGGAGACCTGAACATTCACACAATCTCTCAACTTTGCTTCAAGCCCATGTAAACAAGTTTGGGATGTCTCTCAATGAATGCTAATATTAATTAATCAAGGAATCAATAATGGTCCGAATCTGCTGCAGCAGCTGCCTATTTAAGGCAGCTCATGCCATTGTGGCACTGCTCTGACATTGAGCTTTGAGCTGTCTGAGTATGCAGACACTTCACTCGGTATTTACTCGTTTAACTAATTTGTATTTCTTCAAGAGTGTTGATTCATCGGAGTTCACTGTTGTCTGTCAGCTATCTATATTCCTCCACTGGCCAATCTTTTTTTGCAGGTATCTCCTCTAAGGCTACAGCTCACCAACTAGCTTCCAGTTTTTCTGCTGGGAGCTTCACCTTGACTCAGCAGCCTTCTCCTTTGCCCTGCTCAGACTTTTTTGATCCAGCTCTTTCTGCAGATTACAGGCAGCCTTTTTTACACTTGACAATTTTAAACCATGTTAAACTTGCAACACCTCTTACCAAATACACCCTCACAGCCACTCACTGTCTGGATGGAAAAACCTGAAGTACCCTTTGACAGAGTGCTTGTTTTTTTCTTTCTTTTGATGAATATGAAATACTCCAATATTTTCCTCTACACTTTAGGTATGTTTGTGAGTGTGTATGTGATAAGAATGAAGTATGAATTATACTTACCTTTTTTGTTTCCCTAAAATCACTGCGGTGTTTCCTCTAGTGGAATATTGTATTGTGTTGATCAAGATGGCCACCAGTCACCTTTTCTGTTTGTAGTATCCCAAAATGCTCCCACAAATGATCTTAAAGGGAAAGGTTACTGGTGAGCCATCCATAAATAACATATGTAAGGTTATTTGTTTTGTTTAAATGGATATAGAACTGTTGCATGACACTGGTAAAATGTATACATTTTTATGGATGGTTTAATACTTTATTTTGATCAAATTGCCCATCTCTGTTAAAAGTCTGTTAAAAAATGTGAGCAAGTCCCTTTAAGAGGATGGTCCTTGGAGAGGAGGGACTATAAAAGGGACTGGGAGAGCTCAGTAGCGAGAGGGTGCCTTGGAAGGAAGGTGTACAGAGAGTGAGCGGGGGGGGGTTTGGTTATCCCTATTTTGATGACAATAAATCCAGTTTTGTTTGCATTTGAAGACTGCTGTTTGGGAGTTTCTTTTGTTTTGAGCCAAATGTGGTTGCTTGGCCGGTGACATACCCCCCTGGAGATCTACACTTGGGCTTTAGCTTATCATCACACTGCCGCTCTGTCTGGACCATAACAGAAAGATGCTGTCTTAAAGCAATGGTGAAAAGTTAACATTATTGATCAATACTGAGTTTAATTGGTGAATAAATTAGAAGCAGGTCTTCACGAGATGAGGGGATTAAATAGGAGCAAAAACTTCAAGCACTAGTGATGCTAAGATTTGCAATGATGTTATTGTTTTAACCCTTTATGGCTTGTGTAAAAAAGTAAGAAATGTTCATATATTATAGGGCATTTACATCTGGATGTTTGGGATACATCTTGAATCTGCAGTCTGGTGTCATTGCTCACTGAAAATCTTCCCTATCTCCTCTCTGGAGCCCAGATTCAGAGGTCACAGACTTCTTCTAATGGTGGGATATTCAAGTCCCAACCGAATCTTTAAAGGATACAAAAATATACCTTGAGTGGTCACTTTACTAGGTACATCTACCTAACAGTAAGTTGGTCATTTGCACTTAGAACAGCCTGAATTCATCGATGCATGAAGTCAACATGGTGTCAAAAGTGCAGCATAGGGATGCTGGCCCATGTCAACTCCAATGTGTCCCATAGTTGTTTCAAATAAGCTTGTGGTGGATCTTGGTGGATCCTTGTGGCATGGAACAATATCCTGCTGATTATCCCTATTCACAGATGGGTACACTGCTGCCATGAAAGCATGCACTTGATAGGTAAAGATGTTTAGATACCCTGTGGCATTCAGACTTTGCTCTACTCATGTCAAGGGAACCAATGTGTGACACAAAAACACATAACCAGCCTGAATTGTTGACACCTGGAGGATGGATCCATGGAGATGTGGTCTTCACCATATCCTCTTCCTTCCATCAGTGTGGAACAGCAGGAACAAAGACTCATCAGACCAGGCAATGTTTTCCAGTCCTCCAGTATCCAGTGTTTGTGCTCCTTAGCCCCATCCAACCTCAGCTTCTTGTTTTTTGCTGACAGGAGTGGGACTAGGTTGAGTGGTCGGCTGCCAAACCTCATTTGTCCAACAAATTGTGTATTCTAATATGCCTCCTTCAGCACATTGGCAGACTGACTATATCCCATCAGGCTGACAAGTCGTGCCAGCCTCCATCAGCCACTTTTATCAATGGTGTGTTTCTGACCACAGGACTGCCATTGGTTGGATGTTATTTGGGTGCTATCCTATTTCTTGATATAACTATACTACTATCGTGCATGAAAACACCAGCAGGGTTGCTTATCCTGATATAGTAATACATTTTATTTTATATAGCACCTTTAAAGGTGACTTCTCAAAGTGCTTTACAGTTATACTCATGCCAGCACACCTGGCACCCACTATCATGCTGCATTCAAAGTCACTTACATCTTTTGTCATGCCCAATCTCTCTCTGAATTACACAGCTCCGTGAAGTTGCCCCCCCCCCCCCCCTACAGACAGCACAAACGATGAAAATCATCTCATTCATTAGTGGTATGCTGTGCCAGTTCCCCTACAATGTTTTAGGGGGCCTGGGCACGGTCACCCCCGAAAAACAAGGCATTATATATCTCAGGAACAAAATCAGCTAGGAAGTTACTTTCAATGGTACAAACCGGCACAAACGTAGCACAAACAAATGAGACCAGTCTGGTTCCCCTATGAAGTTGTAGGAGAGCTGAGTGACATCACCTACCCCACCCCAAAAAGAAGGTGCTATATCTCAGAAAAGAAAAAAGCTGGGAAGTTATTTTCAACAACACAAACCGGCACAAACGTAGCACTAATGAATGAGGTGGTTTTCATCGTTTGTGCTGTCTGTTTGGGGGCCAGCTTCACGGAGCTGAATTAGACACACACATGATCTGTAAGTAGCTGTATACCTACTTTAAATACAGTTTTCTGCACATATGATTCTGTCACTGATTGCTGTCAATTACACGGGAAGGACAAGTGTACCTAAAAAACAGGCCACTCAGTGTAATTAAACTTTTTTTATGGCATATGTACAATAAGACTTGTCATTCCAAAGTGGTCAAATTAAGCAATCCTGTTCTCTGTACTTTATGCAAGTATTACTTGGGATGAATTATCTAATAGCATGGTTCTAGTCAATAGGATATGTGATTCTTATGTTGAGAGATTTAACTGATTCCCCGTTGCTTCTTATTCATAAATTCACCTTTAAGCAAAGTGTGTTTTGCTCTACAAAGTGCCCTTCTGTCAATTGTAACCAGAATAGAACAGGTAAACTGGAAGTCAAGGAAAGGAATAATGAAATTGCAATCCAGTCCCAAAAGGGGTGCTGTATGCAACATGCAGAAACACAGGCCTGCCTTTTGATATTATCCACAAGTGTATAGCAAAGTGAGGCTGGAAACAGCTGTGCTTGAGGGGCTATCATTTATGAATGCAGCCCCTGAAAGTGCTACAGAGAGATAGAGAAATAAAGCATCCTTCTTATCTTTTCCCATGCAGACACGTACAAGACAGACTAGCTCTTTGGCATATCCCTCCACCTTCACCCACAGAGTGTTTTCAAAAGGGATTATTTTCCACAGAAGGGAGAGTGGATTTAACAAAGGACCTTTTTGAAAAACTTTCTGTTAAAAGTCACCTCACAAGTGATGTTTTTCTCAGACAGCACACTGTACTGCAATTTAAAATGCTCCATCCCAGGGCTCCAGAGCAGCTCAACCAGTAAAATCAATGACCTCATGATCAGGTTGAGCTCTACTACTTCGCCCAAGTGACAAGTTAAAACCTAGATCATACTAAGACACTTCGACAGTCATTCTTCAAATGGTACCACCAGGGGAAGACTGGAATTAGTAAGCAATCCAGTAACTCCTGTTGGCTTGCAGTGATGTCAATGACAGATGTGCCACTCCTCCACATGGTGCTACCTCTCAGGCTCTGTAAACTGGTTCTGTCCCATATGTCAGCACTTGTGAAATCCCATGTATTTGGTTGACTATTTGGCACTTTAGATTGATTTTGCACTGCACTCAAAAATACCTGAAAAGGGTGTGTTTTTTAAATCCTTGCATTCTCTCATTCTCTAAATTTTACACATTTCATTGCTGATAGAACATTTGGTGAATGGTGAAGTGGGGAGGCAAAGACAATGATTTTACTTTAATGGTCTTACACAACAGCTGGCACTCACCATTGGACATACTGCTTTAGGAACTGGCAAGGAAAACATTTTTGTCCCAGTTCAGACTATACATCTGGCTCAATTTCTCCCCCTAGAGAATTGTTTTCTGCCTCTAGCTAATATCATTATTCTTTATGATAGTAGTTGATCAAAGAATTTATTCAAACCACAACCACAGACAGGACCTGACAGGACCAATTCACATGCGAATTAACATGCCTTCCATCTTTGGCAGTCTGCAATGGAGGTTTATAAAGAAGTAAACAATTCTACTTCATTGTTGCCACTGGATATCTGAAACCTGACGTTAAGTGAAAGGCAGATCAGTTAAGGTGGAAACTTTAATATAAGGGATGTTTGGCCTTTTTTGCATGCTATTTTGCACATATGTGATATCTTTTTTAATAAAGTCCATTAAATTATAGTTATGTTGTTGTTTTTTCTCATATTTCTTTATATTCTATAATGAAAGGAATAGATTTCATTTGAGAATCATCACTGATATCCTTTTTCATAAGATTTCACTGAAATTGTCTTTGGAAATACCAAGTGAATTATTTGTGCAACCAGCACATTATGGATAAACAAATTATTTTATAGAAGTCTTCCTATATGCTATTTTAATACCCAGAATACATTGCCTTAATCCATCGGTGTTCATTAGATTGACTTCCATTGATTTTTTTATTATTTAATTCCTTAGCAAATTACCCAGGGCTGTTTAGAAAGGAACAAAACAACAAGGTAAACAACAGATTGTGATTGGAAGTACAAAAGTATTTCAATAAAGTAAGGTACTGCAATGCTAGTATACAAACATTTAACACACGTTCCGCATACAAACAAATAAAACAATATGTATGTGACAATTGTAAGCATATGCAGTTGGAGTGTGTACAATGTGGACACCCTGTTTGCATTTGTTCTATGTCAAATAATAACTGCAACAAGTGACTTATAGTAGTCACTTGTAGTGGGAGTTTTACTAGATTAAGTTATTATACTGTATATGTGAGTTTCACATACAACTCTATTGGTGTTTCTGCTTTGAATGTTGCTTGCCAAGAGTATGGATACCCTCCTGAATGTATATTATGGTATATTGTGGCAAAATATAGTAAAAGTAACAAACTACAGCAAAATTATTAAAACCATCAATAAGTGAGGCAACCCATGGTATCAATTATAGCAAAGCCAATACATAACATAAAAATAGGAAAGTCAAATGAAAATAGTAATAAATCCATCTTTGCAGACTTTCATCTAGAAGCTAGAATCACAAGTGATATTCTTAACAGAAGTGAAAAAATATACAAAACAGCTTTTCACATTGCAGTAAAGCAAATTACAATAAGCAAAATGAGTTCTTGAAAGGGCCTCTCAGAGGAGGTGACAGGGAAGTGTAGATCAGAAGCTAATTAGTGCCGTCCATAGCTGAAATATTCACTGGAGACAAAGTATATTAGTTTGCAAAACACTATTAAAGTTCTCCACATTATTCCTTTCCAAAAGTGATATGGAATTTTTTTTTGTTTCTTCTCAGTGCTAATGTTCTCTTTAAAATGACTTTCAACATCAAAAAAGCCTTTTCCAAAGCTGCTTGTACTTTAGTTCTCTATCAGGAAATAAGAGAAGCAATAGTCAAGAAAAAATGGTTCTAGGTATAGTAAATCAGTCGAGAAGAAACTGTAATTTATAATGACAACCCAGCCAAGAGGCACATGCAACTATGGATGAAAAAAATACTTTTCATACAGGAAAACAAAATAAATAAATAATAAAAATTGATAAACATGAAATGTATAATACAGATATATTTACTTCAGTGGTTGTAAACTGTAATCTTTAAAAGTTCAATAGAAAAACCTATTGGCACACTATTATGCAATACATCATATTTGAGAACAATCTGACTTTTGTCAATAAACATTCAACTAATAATTATTCAACTACTAAGTGAGCAGGAACTAGAATTTACTAATGTTAGTAAGTTGCCAAAGCATTAATGCTCTGTTAATATATTGCAGGCTATAAATAGCTTATAATTGGAATGCAAAACCACTATTCAATGTGAGAGTCTAGTCCTACTGTGATGAAGTAATAGGAGGCACCATCTTGGCTGAAAACTGGGTCAATGAGGTGACATCCTGAGTGAAGTAACTGAAAGCAGAAAATCATTATAACAGGTGTTAAATTAGATACATCTTAAATGTATGGTTAATTCAAAAGTATGACTTCAAGGATAGGACTGAATTTGGGATAGGCTCATGTGGCCTATTAGCCACACCTTCAATAACCCAGAGACTTACAGGTATAAGAAAGTCTAAGCATCTTAGCTCATAAGCAGCCAGCAGCCATATCACCCTGCAACTCACAACTGGCAACTGGCAACCCACTGAAGCTAAGCAAGTGTGAGCCTGGTCAGTACCTGGATGGGAGACCTCCTGGGAAAAACTAAGGTTGCTGCTGGAAGAGGTTAGTGGGGCCAGCAGAGGCCTCCTAATAATCCCCATCTATGAATTGGCTTCATCACTCTGCTCTCCTCCCCACTGATGGCTGATGTGTGGTGAGTGTTCTGGTGCACTATGGCTGCCATCACATCATCCAGGTGGATGCTGCACATTGGTGGTGGTGGAGGGGAGTCCCCATTACCTGTAAAGTGCTTTGAGTGGAGTGTCCAGAAAAGTGCTATATAAGTGTAAGCAATTATTATTATTATAAAATCACAAAATAAAAGAGCAAGATATGAATCTAGTTGCTGCTAGTGTCAGGGGCACTAGCAGTATAGAGTCATCCCAAACTAAACTGGATAAGCTGGGAGGGAGAATCAGGTCTCATAGAGGTTCTTAGCGGTGCCAGAGTGGTCTATTAAAAGACTCAGGAAGCCACAGGGTAATTTGAAGATAGAGTGAATCCTGTACTGAGGTTCATAGCAGGGTTTTGCTAAGCAGGTGGCTTTTTAGTCAGGCGCAATGGTGAAGAAGTTTGTTTCCGTGGAACAAGAGTGGTTTGCTGGACCTGGGCTGACAGGAGAAGAAAATCAGCATCTGGAGGAGGGCAGCATTGCTGATCTTCTTAGTGCAAAAATGAAAACTCATTCCCGGTGAAGTGAGAGATCTGGGTGACATGGAGTAAGTTAGATGGAATACTATGCGTAGTGCTTAATGCTCAAAGGTTTGATAGAATTTGATGATTTTGAAAAGTAAAACTGTTTGAGAAAGAGAGAACTCCCAGAAAGAGAGAATAGAGAGAAAAAGGACAAGCGTAAATACAGAAAAGAAAAGGAAGACATGTAATAGCTTGCAGTCCACTCAGTCTTCCCCCAAAAGGGGTCAATGATATGATCTATGGTCTCATAGGGGGTCAAACTATAAAGACAATGAAGTATCACTCCAAACAACAAATTAGAAAATGGGACAGTGCTGAATTAGGTCTTATCTGAAGGTGATGATATCACACAAGGTTGAGGTAAAGGTTCTCACAGCTATCAGAAAAAAAATATTCTTGCATCACAGTTTTTATCAGTTACAAATGTCTAGTATTGAAGAATACACCATAGATCTAAAAGCATTCAGATAAAGGAATTATTTTTTTTCTGTAACTTGGAGAGAAGAAATTCTATGAACTAATTTAATCAGATCCACAGACATGATATTGTACAATTAATTTTCAATATTAAAATGAAGAGGATTAAAGTGAAATGCATGAGGCATTTCAAAGCAGATGGAGAAATTAGCCGAAACAGTCCACATTAGCAACGACTCTTTAAAATCTGAAACAGATGACATCGGCCAGAAGAACAAAGATTTCCTGGGGATGAGGGTGGCAGGCACGCTTGTCAAAATTCAAATCCAACAGCTGTCTGATGCTTTCCCAGTAAAAGGATAACCAGCTGTGTTGAGTGCAATTTAAGAGCTACTGCTAGGTGGCCACAGACTTTAAAGAAAATGGAACTCAGAAGATTAGAGCTGACAGCAGCAAGCAGCATTTGAATTAACATATGCCCTCCACATTTCAAAATTTGCATTACAGTTTATACTTAGCCTAAGCTGGCAATACTTATGCAGTAAGGAAAAAGTGTTTCAACAGAGGTCATGCTAATATGCAGTGATCATTAGAAAATATCCCTAAGCAGACTAAGTCTAAGGCCTGCCTTAAACTAAACAGATGTTGTAAAGTCAAAGAGATACTTGAGAGAAGAAGATAGTAATATGTTAAAGAAATATGCACACATGCAAATACAGTATATAAACACAGAGGTCTCTCACATTCAGAAGAGTGCCTTCAAATACAAAGTAATTTGTCCAGTTTGCTGAATACACATATATATATATATATGTAAAGTCCATTTATTTTTTTCTTTATATTCTTGTTTTCTTAAGCATTTACCTCTGGATTAAGAAAGCAATGATGGACTTCATCATTAAAAGTGTGTAGTCTTTAACACAGTTTTAATTTAAATCAAACACAGGTTGGTATATCATTTAGTATATCATTATCCTCTCTCATTCACAGTTCCCACCCAAGAAAATCTCTTTTTATTTATGTTTTGGGTATACTGTATGCTACAAAAATCTGGATTATGTTGGATTTTGGTTAGTTTAATATTAGTAGTACTGTAGCCAATGAAGCCTGAATAAAATTCCCTCAAAGGTCAATAAGTATCCAGGATATCTAATGATTATTTTTGCACATGGCTTTTTGTTAGAACTATAAATTATCAATGCAAATTCATTAATACTGTTGAAATACTGTATTAGTCACAAAACAACAAAATGCATCACATAAATACTAATACATATTTATGAGCTATATCCTCCATTAAAATAAATCAAAAACTATCTGGTTACTTAATATAGTCACTGTGATCAATTTTACATTCTAAATCAGTTGCATCTCCCAGAACTATGAAGCCAAAAAGACACTATACTTACAATACAAATGATGTCTGCCTCAAGCCCAGAAACTAGGCTTGAATTATAGTTTGTTTTTGTTTGCTTGGTCTCACCTTCATGCTTCGGCCCACTTTTAGATATAAATCTCTGTTTCTTATCCTTGATGTCATGATTATGATCCAAGGTACATTGTGTTCACTAACAATTTAGTGGAGAATTGAATGAACAACAGAACCCCTCTTAACTCAATGACACTTAAAGCTGTTCATTTCACGTTATCACTTCTTACTTCACCATTATTTGACCCCTGAAGGCTTATTATGTACTAGAATTACCAGTTTTTGGGGTGTAAAGAGTCAATGGAATTCCCTTTTTTGCTTTTGTGCAATTTAACAATTGCTTTTTCATTTCAGGGATGCAATCTTGTTTGTCCAGAAATAGATGTGGGCTTTGCCACAGTGAGAGTTTGAAAGGACTGTGGTAAATGCAGCATGAATGCAGACAACAGGCAGGCTCACCACAAGTTGTTTTAAAGATTAAAGTGTCTCCCATGTTGACCATAAACTATATTTTCTGTGAAAAAATCACTTTATCTTTTTCCCTTTGATATTGTCTTTAAACCAGGCAGCTTTATATTATTAGTTTAATATCATTTATCAGTCTCACATACTGTTTAGGACTAAGACAAGAGGCTTTGCAAAACACATTATTAAAGAATGAAAGCCATATTCACCATTAATTCTTTAAATCTAATGTTTGGTTTGGTCTTCTAAAGCTGTTAGAAAAGTTTATAAAAACAATTCACCTGGCTGACACTTTGTATAGCTGCAGCTTTTCATCAAACAAATGAAAATAGAAGGTTAAATCTGGCTTACAAGTTTAGAGCTAAAAGAAAAAAAAAATGTAACATTTTAATAAAAGGTGCAATCTATCTTATATAAAACACTCTTCAATGTTCTGTCTTTTCAAAAAGCATTCAGAAGTCACTATGGATTAAAAGATATATGAATATTGATAAGATGGCCATTTCTCAAAGCCAGAAAGTAGGATCTTTTGAATATATAATCCTGCTTCACCAATATTTAAGTAAAGTTTGTTTTTTTTTTCCAAATTTACAGAACATTACTTTCTAGTGAGTGGATTTACAGATTTGAGGTGGATTAAGTTGGTTCATATAGGGTGAAAATGGAGTTCAACCAAATTCGTGAACATCTGCAGATCCTACTATCCTCTGTGGGTGTGGAGGGCTGAGTGGATTCTGAAAAGAAAACCTAGAGAGTGAATACATTTTCCTTAAGTAATGTAATGTAAGCAGGCAATTGTTATCATAGATCATGCCTAGTGTATGAACATTTGCCTGTCAAAGTAGGTAAGGAGTGAGAACATACCAACTGAACAAAATAGTTCCAAATAGGTGAAAATTCTTGACATTTCAGGGTGGTGCCAAATATTATTGTGATGCTTTGTTCAGAGGAAAATATGGTTTGTGTTTTTCTTTCCTATTCTTGGTACTGACCAAACATTTGCATGTTCCATTCTATATTACAGAAAAAAGTAATAATAATAACAACATTCTGAGAAGTGAAACCAAAAACAAAATTAAGAAATGTATTTTCTTACTTTAAGATTAAAGGCAGACAGACTCCAATTGTAAACAAAATAGGTGAGAGAAGCAACAATGGCATTATGAGAACTTTAATGGCCTTATATAATTAGTCATATGATTCACCAGAAAGGTTTCGTCAGAGAAACTATGGGGCTCTTTCCAGGCAAGCAATGACATTGTTTAGATGGAATAAAGTAAAGCCCTAAGGCAAAAGTGGAATGAACAAGCAATCAGCCATCAAACTATTTCTAGAAAATTTGAGTAGGAGCACTAGTTCCCCATGCTTGGTTTGGATTAGTATTCCAACCCTATACTTCCTTTCACCATTCATGGGTAATTGCTGTCTAACAGCTCTCTCAAGGCAGTTGTTTATCAGCACAACATCTTTCAAGCAAGCAGGGCTTGTAAGTCAGTATTTTTTTCTTTAAGCCTGTTTTGGAAAAATATCATTAAATAAACCCAACGTTGTGCTAAAACAGATAACCTGTCTTCATTATTTGAAACCTGCGAGCTGCACTTTCACTCCACAGGCACAAACCTAGAGGAAAACACAGACTACAAAGCAAGAAAGCTGTCACTCTGTGTTGAACAGATATGACATTAATTAAATGCTGTGGACCACATAAACAACCATCACAGGTGAATTATGTTGTAGCAAATAACTAGGAAATTGTCATATTGTGATTTAGCAGCACTTTTAAGTCCTAATTACCACACTGAAGCTGGAGTTATAATTGGGCTTTATTGATGTTAAACTGAAATTATATTGTAATTATGACAAGGTAAATTGCAGGGCATTTTCATTGAATCACAATTGTGCTTACAATACAACTACAATGTAGTCATCTATTAATTCTCTAAGATGTCCGCATTGATAATTAGGACCATTTGTCTGTTTTTGAGCCCATTACAGTTGAGGCACAACGCTAAAGGTTATAAATTAATATAAATATTTCTAAAACCACTACAGACCTCATCAGGATTAGTGAACTGAAAATAGATGGATTTCTATTACCAGGTCAAGTAATCTTATACTGTATATATTATATAAACATTCAAAATAAGACCCCATTCTATAATACTAAATTATCAAAAAATAAGTACTCGAATATTGTATACACCTTCTAAATACACCTTCTTAATGGTATACACTTACATTAATTAAACTGTGATAGGGATTACAAAAACTATGGCTGTAATACTTTGTTCCATTTTTAACTATTTATTTTATTTTCATTTTATTCAATTTATTTTAACCAAGGTCATACTGTATGTTTTTTAAATTAAATAAATGCATAAATAGAGACATTTGACCCAGCAGCCTTCCTCTGTTGCATATCATCTTTTCTTGAGTGATTTTCACTACGTTCACATTCACATTATCATAAAAAGGTGAAAACTGAAGTCTGTTTCATGACATCAATCAGTTATGTTGTGTTAATGTATTTTTTTGAATTTATTTTAATCTCTTTTAATTTGTAATTGTGCAATATTTTTTCTGGTTGTCTGGTTGTATTTGCCATCGTTGGGGATTTGAATGTTGAATGCATTGACCTTTATGAATAGAACAGCACATCTGAATCTCACATATTGCTATTACCTGACATTTTTGCTGTCTCCAACCCCTTGACCAAAAGGCCACAAAATCCTCAAGTTTATGTTTAAAGTGAAAGGCTTTGTTAAATCTCAGTAATAAAGACTCTTAATATTTAGTGGTTGCACACTGTATACGAATAATTAATGTAAACAATTTGCTGTTTTTTTGTTTTTACAAATGCATTTGGTTAAAGGAGAATCTGTTTTTGAAATTTAGACAGTATATGAAAACAATGAATATTCAATATACAGTATATTGAATTAATATTAAACAATGAAAGTTGAGCAAACTGAGAAAAATGTGAGAGAATAATGTGACAACTGAATTGAGTAAGAAGGTTTCAGTTCTCTTGCTGCTTTGAGTCTATTTCTTGGGGAAACAGTGAAACATGATCAATTTTTGGTCTTTTAATTTAACCTCATAATAGGCACCAAGGGACTTTTTGAAAAAGAAAAATATTTGCTGTAGACATCTACAAAGTCAAAATGTTTTGTAAATGGAATTAACTTTTATTTAACCTTTGCAATTGCTCATAGTGGCACAGCTCCACTCCGGTCTAACCTCTAAAAATATTTAAACATGTTGGTCATGTCCCAATGTGTTAAATCAGCTAAAGCTATCTTGAAAGCTCTGGAAAAAAGAAACCAGTAATTAATAAGTATAGAAGCAAAGCATATTGTCACACTTTGAATTAAAATTATTTAAATATTTGTAATAATCTTTGTGTTACCTTGACAAGGCAGCTTGGACCTCTGTGTAAATGTAGAGGAATGTGGTTGAGAAGCCCCTCAGATTTCCCATTGGCCCTTACCAATCATGGCCACCTAATAATCCCCATCTATGATTTGGCTTCATTACTCTGTTATAGGATATACTATTACCTTTTTGTTATCTATGTATTTTAACTCTGAAGTTATTGACTCTTCTTATTGTAATCCCTGAGTGAATGATCAGCTTTCATATCACAGCACATTGTAACAAAATTACCTACAGCTGCTTTAGATACTTTTCAGTTATGTTACAGAAGCTTTTACTCCAGCTTATTTCAGGAAATTCTGTATGACATCTTTGGATCTCAAATCTTATACATTATTTTTTATGCAGTGATGTAGGAGGTTTAATTTAATGTAACAATTAGAAATTGTAACAGTAAATAGCAAGGGTACTTGAAGACTTTTTTAGAATCAATCAAACATAATAATGTACAGTCTCACACAGTTATCACCCTAGGAATTAAACTTAGGGTCCCAGCATTGCAAGGCAGCAATGCTAACCACTCCCCCACTGAGCTGTCTACCTTCTGATTCTATGTTCAAGTTATTTACATAATAACATCAATGACTACTGTGATAGACTAGTAGCGTCCAGTCCAGCGTTCATCCTTCCTTGCTCCCAGTGCTTCCCAGGATAGACTTTGGGCCATAATACCCTGAACTGAATGAGCAAATACCTCACAGTGAGAAATATAAGGCACTATTTGCTAAAGGGTTCTAAATACACCACATGTCTCAGCAGAAGGTTTATGCATTCACTATTCTATTGGCAGGAGTCCTGTAGCAGATGCTGCCAAGCATTTAGTGCCTCTCATGAGTATTCAAGTGTTTGCTACTTTACCATCTAGAACTTTTATCTCCCTATGTGGTCTGCAAATACTGTGTTGCATCAAGCAAAGTGACTATAAGCTAATATATTACATATTTACAGGATGTGTTTAGTCACTGTATACTGTACATGCACTTAACATACTGTAGTAAAAACAGGATTAAATATTTTGTACACAGTATAACTTCCCCCTTAAATGAGTATTTACCATCTTATGGTGGATAAGACCTTAAAGATCTTCACACCCACAATATCATGGTGAAGATAAAGTTCACAAAAATTGCAAATGCAGCTTGCTTAGGAAACTTTAAATACTTAAGGCTAGCACAGACTAAAGAAAAGGTGTGCCAGACAGTGAATTATAGAGTAGACTACTACAAACCCAATGCACGTTATAAACCTTATAGATGAAAATCACAAAGACAGCTACGGCAATTTAAAATTGTCAGCATTAAGAATATAGAGGCTGAAATTGCAGCAATGCCATTTCTTGAGCTACTGCAAGCTACTTAAATTCCATTATGTGGTGTAACACATATTGGCAAGCAGTCGAGACATTGTGAAGAGTAACTGGAAACACTAGAAAGGAAGGCAACAAATGAGAATAGATTACAGTGATTCGACTATTTATCAAGGAAAGCAGAAGCATACCTAAAGAAAGATATTGCAGCAATCCTAAAGGAAGGCTACTCGATCGCCTTCGTATCTTTAGCACCAGCTATGTTCCATGTCCATCTTTGAGTTAACTAAATCTAATTACAGAAGGGAAGGATTACAGATGAAATGTGGTGGCTTAAAAGTATGCCTCTTTTATTTCTTCAATGTTCCCAAACTATAATGGGATGAAATAAGTATCATAAATAAAGAAGGGAGGGGTTAAGCCTTTATCATCTTCTTAGTCCCTATCTTTGGACTCAGATAACATTTTGTCACACTAGGCAAGGTTCTGAAAAACCCTTGTATTCCTCCAGCTCTGTGTGAAGTGACTTTCTTTATATAACCAGAAGGTGTTCTGAGAGATGAGCAGCTAAGCAGCAATGCAATCCTATTACCCCTTGAAGTCTTAGCTTACCGCTAACTTTGCTGTGGTGTTGCAATAGCCTTTATCACTTACTATATCCTGCACAATTATAATTTACTGATAAAAGTAAATGGATAAGAGTCATCTTATCTATCATGAAAGTCCTTTATTAAATAGATCCTATAGCTTCACTATTAAAAGTGCATCTGTTATTGTAAGGAAAGAATGTGAAGTTGAGATGTGATTAAGACTAGTACTTGACTAATCTGCATTGTATTACACCATAGGGTGCGGGTCACCTCAGCTGTGCTCTTTTTGCTTGGCCTTTAGTGATATGGAGGCAAGTTGCATATCAGTGCTGTTAATATCAGGAGTTAGTCATGTATTTTCTGTTGTTATTAGCAGGGTTTTCTAGGTCCTAAATAATCCACAACAGTCAAAGGTGACACAAGAACATCTTTCTCTCAAATTTAAATATGTTATGCCAACATATTTACAGAACTCTTCCTTATTGTGATCACCAAACCAATCCAAAACAGCCTCTATCTAACAATCTGGTCTTAAGAAGACCACTATTATATGCACTCCTCATGGGCCTATATTGACAATACCTGTGATTAATTAACTGAGGCCAAACATCCCATTGCCCTTATTTAGCTATGGCCAGCTGAGAAACATGTTTTTGATCACTTTTCTGACTCGTCATATCACAGAATTGAAATTGAAAAGAAGCAGAAGAAGGTAGAGATTGTGCCATATCTTGGGCACATAATAGAAATCAATTTTTCTGTTGTCCCAGTTGACAAAAAATAATATGTCTAACATCAAAAATGTTATGACATAAAATAACAATAATGTTGGACAGTGGAGATGAAGGTCATAGCAATTTAACGCAAAGTGAGAGAGGGGCATTGTCCAGTAATACATACAAATATTCAGCTACTTATAATTACGATGTGTATTTCTTTTATCTGTTCAGTTTATATCAGAAAGAAAATAGCTAACCATTTGATTACATAATCATATTTGTCATCTCCTGCAGTTTGCCTATGAGTAAACACCTTCTGATGCCTCTTTCAGTTAAAAAATTATTCAGTCATGTTTTTTATAAGCGGTGCTATCTGGTATGAAAATCCAATTTTGCAATTGTCATGTTAAGTTAGTTAACCTGCTTCTAAAATTGTCAAATTAGCAGATTTAAATTACATGATATAAGCCATCAAACCACAGCTTCAGGAAAGGAAATTGCAGATGCTAAGAGTCCAAGTCAGCAATTCTGACAGCTTCAATAAAGGCCATTGTAAAGTGCATTGTTACTACAGAAATCTAATTTTCTCTTTTACCTTATTTAAATACAAATTTTCTTACTTCACTGTGTACATTGAAAAAGCAGACAATTAAACCATTTAATTTTTTCTCTTGGATATATCTAGTTTCATTATAGGTCTAATAGTGTATTTGTGTAATACAAAAGATTATGCCTACTTGCAAAATGTTGGAAAATGGTTTGTTGTTCACATTGTATCATAACCAGCACAATCCTGATAGCATTAGATTATCTGGCACAGATTAGTTTAACAATTTCTCTTATTGCATTGTTTAAATACTTGCCTAATAATGTGGACAATTTGTTTATCCCATTTACTAAACATCTGCAAAGGATACCTCCCTTCAAATCTCACCATTCCAAATGTACATGTACACTTGTTGTCACTTCATTATATTTACAAACTTACTTCTCAAAGAAAAATAAAATATAAATGAATACAAATACAAAAATAATTAAAGGATGTTACAGAACCACTACTGTAAATGTCATCGCTATTGTAAAAGTGATATTTTACAGCCATCATCTATTGATAGATGGAAATTAATATGAAATTGCAGACAAAGTGCAGACTCCTAAAGATCTTATATTACAAATGGCAACATATGACTGTGAAACATGAAGGGGAAAGAAGAGCTGAAGCATTTGAGAAGAAACTTTGAAGAAAATGTTACAAGTGCCCTGGACAGCAAAGAAGACAAACCAACAAGTTCAAACTGAAGTACCAGCAGGAAAAGAATTGTCAACAGCAGGGAAGAAAAGGAAGTTACAACATTTCAGATATGTGTAAAGACAAGATACCTCGTTAGAAAGAGACGTCATGTTATAAAGTGTCAACAGAAAATGAGGTAATGGAGAACCAAGGACAACCTGAATGGCAATTGAAACATCATGGACAGAGCTGGTGAGAACTGCAGTCTGCAGAGCAGTTGGAAAACAACTAGCTGGTTATGCATCATCCATGCTGCATCAACCCACCATCAGATAAACAAAAACAGCAAATGACGATGAAGACGATAATGATGATGATGGTGATAATGACTCTTTGAATAACATAACAATAAGTTTTAGTCTGTAGTGAACAGTGCACGAAAAGGTATTCTGTTCTTAATGTTTACACTCCAAATTGAATAACTTTTTAACTTTATTTGGATCTTCGGTTTTATAAGACACATTTTGGACAGGTATTAAAATTGGTGATACAAGGGGTTCGTGTTATAAAAATGTAAATATAGACAGCTGTACATGTCAGTGAAAAACGCATAACATGTGAGAGATCCATTATTAAACATTGGAAAATATACTGTCTATATATTACTTATGCAGTAGTTTTATAATTTCAGTCACATATTTTGCAGGAGTGTGGGTCTTCATAGAGATATCTGGAGTGTTTGGAGTTTTTTTATTTCACCACTGCTGTATAGTTTTGGCCACATTTATTTTTTTTAAAAACCTTATATGATGAATGGTTCATGTCAGATGGCAGGTGAACCACCTTAAAATATTTCTTTTTCTTTTCTTTCAAAATAACTCCAAACACAAAGCATCTCTGCTGTACTTGTCAACATTAAAAATCTGGCAAATTTCGATAAATGCCACTGTTAGTTCCAAAGCTGTTAATGACATTTGTTACGAATTCTACAAAGTAAACCATTAATGAGAAACATGAGCAAAGTTATTGAATAGGCAGTTTCCTATTTAAAATAACCCTGCTGGAATCTTCTAGAAAGCAGCAATTTCATGTGTGTTGTAATCAAACACAGAATAACCCATAAAACAGCCCTCTAAAAATGTTTAGAGTGTATTTACATTTTTAAGAAGCCTCCATGGTATTCTGGAAGATTCCATTTTCATTTATAAGAAATGCAGTTTAATTCAACTGCTGTGTCTGAAACATCAAATTAAAATTAAGGATCCTTTCAAAGGCCAGATGGTAGCTTGCTGTTTTCATGCTTTACTGAGTTGCCGGAATTTAAATTTTTGCTCGACTGCATCTATACTTTCCATAACACCTAGATTACTCTGCTGGTAATCATGTGAAATTGTGATTTAATAAAAAAAAACAGGCTAATCAAAATGTTACCAATATTATAAAACTATCATTAAAACCCTATAAAAAAAGAATTAAATGCATGTTGAAATGTTCAAATCTTTTCTAATTACTTTCTAAAAAACATCAAATGGACAACATGGTTCCAATTCTATACATGAAAAATAGAAGAACAAATTAAATTCTGGCTATTATATTGGTTAAATTACCTCCTATATAGAAATTGACATACAAATGTTTAAATAAAAATTGAATATCGCCTAAATTAATTTATTTTTAATAATAATAACAACACTGAGTACGTTTTAGCAAGTTATATAAGTGTGTCAGCATCTGAAAGTACTATAATTACTAGAAACATATCGTGTAATTACATTCATCCATTTTCTTACTGCTTCTTCCAATTCAAGGAGGTGCCAGAGCCTCATCAAGCAATGGGCAACAAGGGATGCAAGTCTATTGCAGGACAGACAAACAGACATGTACACATTCAGTCTAGGGCCATTTTTTCCTAAAAGCCAATTAACCTACCAGTAGGTTTGGATTGCAGGTGGAAACCAGAACACCCAGAGCAAACCCATGTGAACACAGAGGGAGCATACAATCTCCACACAGATAGAAGCATAGGAATTGAACCCAGGCCCCAGCACTGCAACGCAGCAATGCTAATCATTGCGCCAACATGCTGCCTGTAAAATACAGTTATATCAAATTCTACACATTCCATGTTAGCACTATATCTTCTGAAGGTTATACACATTCTCCATGAATTTCATTATCCATTACATAAATGAAGAATGATATAATCTTACATTCAATATGTAGAATAAGCACTGTTAAATGTTAAATTTGACTGGTATTTTATATTATGTTTGTAAACACAGGCCATTATCAAATAAAGAAAAGAATAAAATAGCAGAATGTATGCCTGTGTATATGTGGGTTTACCAGTACAGAAATCAATTTATTCACTAGTTGAGAATTCCTTTTCCTAAATTCCTAAATATCTTTGGGGGTTAATTGGGCAGAAACATATGCTTGTTGTGTTATTTATCTGATATAACTGTTCATTTAAATATTTTTGCTAGAACCACTTTAAATGGGACACCCTTCCCAGTCTCAAGTAACATTCCTTCAAGGCATCTTTTAGATTGCGGAGGGCACAGTTGCACAGTGGCACAGGGGTTAGCACTGCTGCCTCACCGTGTTGATGCCCTGGATTCAGTTACTGTGTTGTGGTCTTTGTGGAGTTTGTATGTTTCTCCCCATGTTTGTGTATCTGTATATGTGTGGGAATATTTGAGTATGATTGTATGCACGTGTTTGAGTATACATGTGTGAATGTATATGTTTGTCTATGTACATATATGTGTATGTGTATATATGCTTAACTCTGTATGTATGTACTATCCTGTATGTGTATGATGTATAGGTACTGTATATGTGTATGTACTTTGTGTTTATCTCTATGTGTGGGTATGAGTGCAAATATGACAGACATATATGTGTGTGTGAATGCATATGTGCGTATGTTTATGTGTATATGTACAGAATGTGCATGTATGTCTATGAAGTCTATATGTAGTGAATGTTGTGGATGTGGATGTATGTGAGTGTATATTCAAACAGATGTATAAGTATGTGTATCTACATGTACTTTTGTGTATGTGTGTTTATCTATATATATCTATATGTATATGTATGTATTGTATGTGTCTGTAGTGTATGGATCTGTATTTGCATGTTCCAGTAAAGATGTTGCTGTTCTGGATCCAACCAGTCCAGTGAAAATGAGCCAAAGGAATGTCCTACATTAACAAGCTAAAAGAACTTAATCTTTTTTTGTCTTGAAAAGAGAATATCACAAGCAGATCTGATTTATCTATTCATCCATTTGCTAATCTTGTCATCCAATATGTGGGAGGTCTCAGCCTATTCCAGCAGATAACATGTGCAAGGCAGGACACTCATACAAGGGCCAATTTTCCTAGAAGCCAATTGACATACCAGTACTGTATGTCTTTTGAATGTGGGAGAAAATCAGAGCACCCACAGTCCAAGAGGAAACCCAAAGGAAAACTACAGAATTACAGGGAGAGCATACAAATTCCAGATAGCACCCAGTAATAGAACCCAGGGCCCTGGTGCTGAGAGGTAGCAATGGTAACAACTTTGTCACTAGCCGCCTGAGACCTGATTAAAGTATTCAAAATCCTCAAATGTATTATCCAGTGAAACGCTGACTTTCAGAGCCAAAAACAAGAACCACAGGACACAAATGGAATTACATATACAGTACATACATTATTACCACAAATTACTACCACCACATACTGTACTCTGTATATAAATTACTATCACATGTAAAACTAAGAACAGAAGGCACATTGTTACATAAACAGTTGTGGAAGTCTAGGGCAAGCTATCTAACCATGTTGTTGAAGCTAATACTTTACCTTCTTCTTACTGTAAATCCTTTGTGATATCCTTGGACTATGAACAACCAAAAAACTCATAACCTTGCTCATGTTCTTAGGAAAATCTTTTTTCTGCCATTTCATTTGTGAAATTAAAAAGAAACATTTGGAGAATATTGAAACAGAAAGAAAAAGTTCTGCTGTCTCCCTTTCAGTTGATAAAATCAAAATAGTCATAAAGTGAAAGGTTGCAATTATTGGTCTACCACTTACCACTTCTTAAGTGAAAAACAATAATATTCTAAAGCTATCTGATTTGAAGAAGTTGAGTTACTGGTATTCCCACTTAATTAATAAATCCAAGCACATATTTGCTTATGATTAAATATCCAGTAAGCACAAAACTTGGTTGCTAAGGTCATGCCACAGTTTTTATGACCCCAGCGTCCCGCTCAAGCCGTAGAAGAAGGCATAGACCACACTAAATCAGCTAACCTATCGGTTCGCTTAATTTCCGACACAACCTCTCTTCTCAATGTATTTAAGCACATCATACCTCAGCCACATCTCTCAGTATTGGGTTTACCTGTTGAGCTTACCTCCCAATTAGTGTTTATTTCTTCTTGTGTACCTTCCTGGCTTCGGACTTACTTTTGGACAAAGGTTCTCAGATTATGATTCTGGTTTGGTTATGTACTCATCCTGGGTATTTGGACTTCTGGCCTTCATTCTCCACTATGATTACGGATCAAGGTTTTGTTTTAAGAAGATTACTTTGGCTGTACCTCTTGAACCCGCATAGTGTCCATCTCACTCGGCCGTGATAGCCTCCAACATAACAGCAGTGGGCAAAGAAAACAGAATTAACATTAATGAAAATACTTGGCAAGTGTCATAAGTAGTAAAGTTATTCCATTGAAATCCTTCCCCTCAACTGTGAGCTACTGAACAGATTAAACAAACATTTCATAATACAAGTGTGCACCTGGCACATATTAGTGCTTCTGCAGTATCGTGCATTATAATAAAATCCACTGTATTCTTAATCTCACACAGCTTTCTTTTCTTTTGAATCTGAGAGTAGCTTTATGAAATTCATCTAAATCTAAATTCATTCTGAATCACACCTTATTGTTGTCATCCATCAACACTGCTCTCTCATATACCATTAACCTTATAAAGTTTTCCCTTAGAGCCCAGAGGGAAAGAGATATCTACCATTCTTCCTCTGTTATTTTTTGTCCTTTGTCTTCTTCCTTTATTTTGTCTTAATTAAAATTTAGCTTCAGAGTCAATGGTACAAATTATAAACAGAATGATTCTCTGAGATAAAGTGTTCTAAAACACATATGAAAAGTTATTTTTTCATAAACTGAGGACCATGCAAAAATCTTTATAAGATAAAAAAGCATAACTGCACAATAATTATTCTAAAACTCATACAACTATCCAGATGTTGGCCAAGCTTGATCATTTTTAAACGAAAACCTACATTAAATGGCAGCATACAGTATAAGAGTCATACACAAATACATTTTTAGTGTATTGTTCAAGAAACCAGCTAGACTTTAATAAATCCCCTACATTTTCTTAAATATATACTTAAATATAGCAAACTTATCTGGCTTATATTTATCAAAGGTGCACAAATAAATTACTTGACAAAAACAATTATTAACATCTGATTAACTGTTTAATATATCAGTCATGTTAATCAATCTCAATATTACTAGATTTGCTCACATACTGAAGGTGCAATATAAAATTGTTGCTTTAAAAGCCATATGTGATAAATATGTCTAGTATTTGGTTCTTACTGATGGATTGAAGATGTCTCAAAGAATGGAACGAAAACATCAATTTCACGTACTGAAACAGGTCTTTAAACAAACTAACTGATGCAAGAAAAAGAAATCTGGTACACTCAACAGCAGCAAAACCAGAGAAAGAAAGATGGGTGGCTGTAAGTTCTTGAAATTGACATTTATGTATCCTCACAAAACCAAACAGTCAAAAAAATAAGAAATGACTGCGCCCTGAAAAGAATCAGAATAAATGACTGGCTTCCTTTAGACAGAAAACACAGTCCTCAAGGAATAAGACACAAAATTGTATATTTGAACTTCTTGTGTTAACTGAGTATTATTTTATCTCTTTACCTCTTTATCTATGAATTGGCTTCATTACTCTCTACTCTCCTCCCCACTAATAGCTGATGTGTGGTGAGCGTTCTGGTGTACTATGGCTGCCGTCGCATCATCCAGGTGGATGCTGCACATTGGTGGTGGTGGAGGGGAGACCCCATTACCTGTAAAGCGCTTTGAGTGGAGTGTCCAGAAAAGCGCTATATAAGTGTAAGCAATTATTATTATTATTATTATTATTACCTGTTACCTTTTTGTCTTGTTAAATATTAAAATAATCAGATATATTCAGTAGGCAGTCATTCTTGATTTTCACCATGGTGCC
The DNA here is from genome assembly GCF_059453375.1 of Lepisosteus platostomus. Taxonomy (NCBI): domain Eukaryota; kingdom Metazoa; phylum Chordata; class Actinopteri; order Semionotiformes; family Lepisosteidae; genus Lepisosteus; species Lepisosteus platostomus. The sequence goes on from NC_142621.1 coordinate 39,432,566, forward strand.
TGAAAAGACCCTTTTCACTCAGTAGCATACAGCATGTAAAGACTTTGGTCCCTTAAAGGTTAACATTATCAGGAATTGAATGACTTCCAACTTATTACATAATTTTATCATATAATATTTTCACTGGAAAATATTATATTATAAAATGCTTTTTGCTTTTACCAATCATGGCCTCCTAATAATCCCCATCTATGATTTGGCTTCATCACTCCTCCATACCTGATGTGAGGTGAGTGTTCTGGTACACTATGGCTGCCATTGCACCATCCAGGTGGGTGCTGCACATTGGTGGTGGAGAGGAGTCCCCATTACCTGTAAAGCACTTTGAGTGGGGTGTCCAGAAAAGCACTCTATAAGTGTAAGGAATTATTATTATAGATGGTGGTGGTGGCAAAACCAAAGCTAATGTCAGAGTGGCAGGCTAGCCCTGACCACATAGGGTATATTTACATAAAATGAGCTAAGACAGATATACTGTAACTATTAATGAAAATCTGGAACTGGCAGTTCTATTGTCCAACATTGTGTTAATGAGAAAGATAAATCTGCTCACCCAGGCGTAGTTACACAGTGGTGTCAAACATGCTTATTCTACAGCTTTAACTAAATTCCCACTCTACTGCAATACTCAGGAATACTTGTCATAAATGTATAATTTGTCTTTAAATTATCTCTTTGTTTTTGTACACATATTTGTGTGTCTGGCAATGGACTGGCATCTCATCCAGGATGTCGGCAAGCCCTGTGCTTCAAGACTAGCCTCTTGGTTGCCAAGATGCTTCCCAGGAATAATCAGCTAATGGATGGATAATTACTTTAAACAACAAGTTTCAAACACCTATCAAACACCCCACCCCATCAAGATTTCAATGAATATACCCGTAGACAAACTAAAAATCTAACTTCACACATTGAGCTGAACACAGTATAATGTATTGTTCTTATGTGCATGTAATTTTCTCTACCTTTTGGGCTGATGAAATATGGACTGTCAGTATCTGTAGACAGGAGTAATGTGATGTTATTTATTATTTACTTTTAATCTTTCTTTGTCATCAAATTTCCTTCCCTCCTGCAAGGAACCAAAGGAGCCTGGGTAGACTTCTTTTTTTATCTCAAATGTAGAAAATGTTTTGTGCTAAAACCTCCTGCATGGGAATGTGTTTCTATATTGTGCTTTATAACATTTAATATAATTTGAGGATGCTTTACACCAATTGTATAAAACAGGTCATGTAAAACCCAAAAAAAAACTAAAAGCCAAAATACTGAATAAACCTAAAGAACTTATTTTTAGATAATTTTATATATTTCAGGGACTTTATATCTGATTTTTTTTCCCCAGGGGATGCTGCCAATGGTAAAAAAAAAACTCAACAGGACAGTCTTTGTAAATAAAAAAATTGCCCAAAGCTTACATGTTCCACGTACACAATATAAGGAATGTGTTCACGTCAGGAAAATAAAAATACTTTGCAGCTGTTATTGACTGAATTACCTAAATATAATGAGGCCATACAACTATTGAAAGCTTTAACCACCTGGAAATTAATTAAGGTTAAAAGCAGCCTACAGATTTGGAATGTACTTGTATTTTTGTCAGGTAACAAAGCTTTATTATAATGTGCAAAAAATGTAATTTCCTTTTAATAACTCCCCAGTGGATGGCTGGAAATCAGTCACCCTTACACCCACCCTTTCTCTGAGACCAACACTTAAAGGTTAGTACTCACACCAAGCAAATTCTGATGCATTTCCTTGAATATGAACTAATGACTGATTCTTTCATCATAAAGGGTACTTCATATTAAATGAAAGCTACAAACTCATTATCACGCAATCTCCTGGCAATGCACCCAATATGAGTGACTAAATGACAAATGACAGTATTGCATGAGTAAACTTTTCATCATGATAACACTTCCCAAACGTACTTTAAAATATACACAGTAGACATGTGATTAACCTGTGATCCAAGTGAAGTTTGTTGCTTTGCCTCCCCTACTCCATGAATTTCTTTATGCTTAAAAAGACAATCACTTCCAAAACTAGTATATAAAAGCAGGGTTCTTTAAAATTTTATTAATGTTGCAGATATGTCTCTGTACAATCAGTGTACAATTTGCAGTCTAAGACGTAAACTTGAAAAATAACCTCAAAAAGGAGAATAGAAAACAAATATCCTTCATTTATTATCTTTAAATTAGATCTACATTATTTGTGATTAGATTAAGAGGTTTCTAACGTCTTACGAAGCCCATCTGTATAACTTCTAGAAGGTTTCAAGTTTGTCAATGGACTGACTGATGCAGATAAAATTTAAAAAATGAAATAAAAGAACAGTATTCCAGATCAAGCCTTTTCATGAACATTTCCAGTGGTACCTCTATTGTTGTATGGGTTGCAATACTCCAGTGTGCCAGGCTGTTTTATAATGTTATAGTCGTAATGGTTCCGGGTCCTGGATATTTTTCTAACCAAATCAAAGGGTAACAGGGTACACAGGGATCAAAGGGTACACATAAATACAGATCTCAGTTATTGTGATGCCACCTATACAGTACAGTATATGTGGCATCACAATAATGCACACCTGAATTCACATTCTCAAATCTAGAAAAAAGGGACAGTACACTTGGAACCTTTAAGAAAAAAAACAAATAAGGTTTTGTTACTGGTTAACTTGCACAGACACAAAGGACATCTGATGAGACTATGTGTCTTTTCCTAGTTTTGATTCTTCTTATGCTCTTGAAAACAAGATATACTGTATGAAGTTTACATAATTAAAAATATATTTGCTTTCACAGGACTGCAGACCATAGATTTTTTCTCATTTCTGAAACACAAACTCCTTTTACGTGCTGTTAATTATTTTTTAAAGCTACAAACTTGAAGGCTACAAACCATTCTTCTATCTTCAGATGTACTGTTTTTCATGTGTGTTTTGAGAAAAATAAAACAGCTGGTGATGTTATTGCATCTGACTCAATATGTTCTTCAGGGGGCAAAGTCACTGTTTTTGTAAATGCTCCAGAGATCTGAACTTTTAGAGAAATAATTGGGCAGATTTTTTACACTGTTTTTATCATATTCAGAGACTCTGCAATATTTCACTTGGTACAAACAAAACATTCGTGCTAACATTTCTTGAAAAATACTTTTTAAAGAAAAATGTTTGTGTTTTATTTTTATTATGGCTGTACCTTTGATTCTGCTGGCTGACTATTCATTTGTGCAAATACGTATTTCTTTCTTGAAAGAGAACTAAATGCTCAAAGGAAAAATGGTACAAACACATACAGTATTAAATATTCAACTATGAGGTCATTGATTCAAGATAAGTGCCTTGAAGACCTCTGAAATCTTGGACATGTTAGACTTGGAGCCTTGGACTAACTAGATTTTATTTCGTTTCATGGATCTCATAATCCTTAAGAATAGCATCTGACTATCAAATTTTCATATCACACACACGGTTATGTGATAATAACGTATTTGCACTCAATTGTTTTATAAAAGGCTCACATTTTCCTACATGGAGATGGTGTTATACTTATTGTTTTGCAGTACAACAAGTTATAAAGTTAACCCACAGAATGAAGCAAAATTTAAATCCTTAAACTGTTTAAATCCTTTCCTCTGAATCTTATGTCATCCATATAATGGATTTCATCAGATCTTGTCCTACTGGCAACTTACATTTTGGTTTCTTGTTTCTCTTAAAGGAAAACTACAGCTTCCTTCACCATATACAGTAAGTGATACATAGTTCTTTGGTGGAAGAATAATACTCATCATGACTGAGCAATTTCTGAAACAGATAGCTTTCCTGTTTCTCTTTTGTGGATGTACCTTTTTGACTGTAGCATTAGAACTTGTCTTGTATACCTGGATTAGAAATGACAGATTGAATCTGATAAATCTTGTTCCTTTTCAAGAAATTTTCTTTCTTCCAAGCAATGTCTGGATCCAAGAATTAAAATATACTGGGGTTTAGTATCTTTAATAATGTCTCACATTACTGGCAGGAGACTGAGTGGAACCTTGCTTTGGAGCTTTATCTCAGATTTGTTTTGGTAATGAAGTCTTTTAACCCTGTGTCCAATTTGTAGTACCCCATTTTAATTATTTTTCATGTATTTTAATAAGGTGTATGAAAATTGCTTGTTGCTGCTAAATATTGCTTGTTGTCATATAAATGCTATCTCAGAGTTTAAAGGAAATTACTTTGTAGTATTGAAATGTAACAGGTGATAAACAGAGGGGTTCTTCAATTAGAACAATTAGCTATCCTATTACATCACCACTTGTATTTTCAAAGAGGAAAAGGGAACTACTACTATATCACATGAACAAATAGTTTATTTTATTTGGGTTGAACATGATTTAATACTAGTATTTTAAAATGGTATGGCAATCCTTCACTTAAACTTACAGAAAGATAGAACATTTATTTTTTAATTATTATTATGCACTTTAGTGGCTGAATTCATGTACAATTAAAAGCTTACCATAAAACAAATCACACACTACAATTAATTACATTAACATTTAAAAATGCTGGCACAACCAACATGCACAAACAAATGCATTGAGCAGCACTTTTAAATGTCAAATGTTATATGCAAGTAAGTATTTATCTCAGTCTCATAACACCAGGGTCTGCTACATTGCAACTAGAGCATCAGTTATCACATTCCCAGTCGCTTGTGCAGTAATGCATAGTAATGCAAACTGCCAGCAGGCCTTTCATTTCCTCACATGCCCCTTTTCTCTGTTTCCCATCTCATTGTCTATTCTAAGGGTTCAAGGGCATGACAATTATACAATAGATCAATTTCACAAGAACAAGCCTGTTGCAAGAAACATGTAATATCAATAAAACAAATTAGAAATATTGTTCAATAATTAAAATTTAAGCTATTTGAGGAACATTCTTGAGAAAACATGGCTATTGTACATACACACATAATGAGACATTGTCACAATACAACAGTGTGTAGTCAGAAAGGGGCTAAAGAGCACAGTGATCATGTGCATGTAAAATCAGTTAGAAAGCAAGAATTCAGAAAAAGGTGAATGTTGAACCGGAATGCAGTCTCCAATCATTGCGGACAGCCAGGACTGGCCAGTATTGTCACATCCGAACATCGGTGACTTTTCATCTTCACAGAACATGTCATTGATGTCTTATACTAGAACATCTTCAAATCACCAGACTGGTACTTTGATATTTGCTTGCCAGCAAGGATGACAGTTCATTTGTTAAGATGACAAGACGCAGACAAACAGGGCTGTGTTTGGCTCTGTCCTGAGTGAGACTGGATTACTAATTGCTTCCCAGCAGTCTACTAGTGACTGACTAACACCCATAATTTTGGTCACAGGTACTTGTGTAGAGCAAGATTCAGGCACAAAATGGAAGACATGAACATAAAGCTACAAGAATTTAATTTGTAGCTGTTTCACCCCTTGAGGACAACATACCCTGAATCCTAGGACTTTCTTAATTCATTTTCCATGTGAGCAAACCTGAAAATTCTTGGACTCACAAATTAGCATTTTGGAAATAATGGAAATGAAAATATTGAGTACATGTTAATATCATTCTGTTTTTAGGTTTTTGCTATTACTGAGCCTGAAGTTAGTGTAAATATAAATGAAATCTGAACTTTTACATACAATCATTTTATTGTAAAGCCCAGATGCATAATTCTGAATATGCAATTTTATTTAATCCATTTAATTTTTCTGTCCCATAACAATGTGGTTTAACAGACCTCTGAGCACTGAAGGTTATAGCTTTACCTGCCTTGTCGTCAATTAATATCCTCAACTGTAATCTGTTTGATTGGGGTGATTGGGGTGTCACAGACTTTTTGCTCTTACACCTAGCCTATAGAGCCTCCCTCTAGCAATGTCTGGGTTCAGCAAGAAGATTCTCTTAAATTGGGAGGAGTGCAATTGGCTACAATTGGCATTCACTCTGCCAAGCTGAAGTAGCCTTGCAAAGTTTATTTTCAATATATGGTAAATTAAAGAATATTATAAAGGGATAACTGATGATAAAAAGTATCTACTATACTAACTCTACTATACAAAACATCCATTCACCATTATAGAAGTGTAACAACCTCCAGCACATACAACACCATGAAACTTCTGAGCCAGCATGTCACCTTAGTTTTGCACATTTTAAGTGGTCTCTCTGCTTTTGGTCCCCCTCTGTGATCCTAGTTCTTTCATAGTTCTTCAAGACGACGTGATCCTCTTCCTTCTCGGTTGTTCTTTACTTACAGTAGGTGTCCCCATCCACGTCACTAGATCTTCTCCCTGACTCTTCACTCCATCATCATTAGTCACCAGGCACTTGAATATTCAATCAAATTGACCGTGTTGCCCAGTTCTTAATCTTCACTTGTCTCTATTCACTTTAGCAACCAGGCACTTGAGTATTCAAATCAATTAACACTGTGTTACGCAATTGCAATTGCCATCAAATTCACATCAACTCAAGTCTTTGCTCTTACTCTTTATCAAGCACCAGATCTTAACTACAAGCCAGTAACTCTTCTTGTTACTTAAAATCGCATCTGATTTTAACAGATGCAATTTTTTAATCTGTTAACTTCTGATTCTCTGTTACCCACACTTGCTGCATCCCAGACATAACGACTGATTCCTTGTTTTCTTCTCTTACTTCTCATACTGAGACTCCTCATCTGTTCGCTGATAGAAAGGTCCAGGGAGTACTTGGGATACAACCCTTGCTATCTAGACTTCTCTCTTTCAGCTGTGAGGAAAATGTATTCTGCTACCTAGCCCCACTCCTCCAGGTACCGAGGTCTCCAGTCAGTCCTGTTTTGGCTGGCCAACCCTTTCCCTCTGCACCTCACTTTCACCTCATTGAGCCTGGCAAACATTCTAAACTTCCTTATAAATGCCCATCTTTAAGCTTCATTCAGGCTGCTATAATCCAAAGTGTTAACAGTCTTAAAAAGAGAGTGCAGAGATTGCTCTCAGGCCAGTTACTTCTTTCTAAAATATTTAAGACCACCATATTTTTGCAGCCACTAGAAAACACAATGGGTAAGTTTCTTCTTCAAATGATCAAATCAAATCAAAGTTTATTTACCAAATTCACAACAATACAGGGTGCAGCAGTAGTTGCTGGCAATGAAATGTCTTTTCTGCAAGCTCACAAGAATCACAGAAATCATAAAAATCACAAAAACACAAAAATCACAAAATTGAAGTTATGAAAATAAGGTTACATAATAATAGATGTAATAGAAATGGAATAAATCAATATGAGTAGAGCTGCTATGTGTCCATGGTGTATGCAATATATACAAGTAGTGCGGTTATGCTGAATACAGTGAAAACTGTGTTTCCATTTAGCCATTACAGGTGATTTGCTAAAGGAGCTGCAGGTTGGCTATTTAGCATAGGGACATAACTTACACAGCATTTTATTTTTTATTTAGAATGGGACAAAACATCAAGTAAATAACTCCTGCTCTGTTGTTCACATTATTATTTGCCAAACCCTAATTAAGGCAGAGGTGTGATGTGAATAGTGGGTTTTATTGGGGCAACACACCTGACTGAGAAAGTCTGTCAGTAAGGAAAGGACTGTCAGAAACCTCTACTCCTTTTAATGAAGGACAAGACAAGGAGCTGATGTAAGAAAACAAGGAGAGTAGAGGAAAGGATGTGAAGACAAAATGTGTAAGCATGTAAGTAAGAAGCTTGAGATACTGTACAGGTAGACAGAAGTAGGTGAGATTAAGGTTTGACCTCATCTGAAACCTTTGTTTTATTCTCCATACATTAATGTAATGATCAATATGTACCCATTAAAATTTACATGACCATATAGCACCTTATACTTTATAATGCAATCTAATCTTTAGTCTTGCAGAATTAATGTTATCCCTTAAATAGCAATATACTTATAACGTCCAATGAATCAAGATAAATAACTTAGTTTCACACTAATTTTTTTAATTCAGTATTTCTCCATTTATGTTGTCTGATCCTATTGTTAAAAGAAAGAAAAATAATATTGTTACAGCACCAACATCCAGCCACCGGAGGGCACCAACACGCTCACGGCTTATTTCACCTACTCTGGGCAGGCGAGGGTTAACCAGGTCTCATTAACTCATGACCACACCTCCCCTTCACTCTTTTTAAGCCTAGCTGTCTACCTTTGCTCAATATTGGGTTTAACCTCTTGGGAAACAATTCAGAGCCTTTTTTGTGATTTAGTTTGCTACCTGTTTTTTCTGGATTGCCTTCTCGACCCTGTCTTTTGGAACTCAGCATTGGTATTGACAAACTGAAAGTCTGTTGTATTGGACTTTGAGCTATTCCATGGACTACAATTCCTGAACATTCTTTTACGGCTTCCTTGTTTCCTCGTCACACGCATAGGGTCCATCTTTAAACACTCGCTGCTGTCAGCATAACAGAATACTGAGCCGAATACATGGACCCCTGCGTATCAAGAAGGAATTTGTGTGGTGCTGTCTCAGCACTCACTAGAATTAAATCAACTGCAGTCGACCATCCAGCTGATCTTCAGCCACCTGTCTCGCCTGACACCCTCTGCAACCTACCCCCGTTATCCACCTATCATTATCCCTGAAAGGGATGAGTTGATGGCAACCTATCTAAATGCTGGGGTTTCCTAGCTCAGTGTTCTCTTGTTTTTAAACTACACTCCATGGATTCCCCCATATTGCAGGAAAAGCTTGCATTTGTTATCTCTTTATTAACCGGACGAGCTCTGCAGTGGGTTACCGCTCTCTCGGGGCGGAGCAGTGGCTCTGTGGCTAAGGATCTGGAAGGTTGCTGGTTCAAATCCCGCAGCTGGCAGAGGAATCCTACGCCATTGGGCCCCTGAGCAAGGCCTTTAACCCCAACTTCTCCAGGGGTGCCGTATAAATGGCTGACCCTGTGCTCTGACCGCAAGCTTCTCTCCCTGTCTGTGTGTCTTATGGAGAGCAAGCTGGGGAATGCTAAATGCTAAATGCAATTTCTTGAATTAGGAATTTGTCTATGGCTAATAAAGTGATCTCTCTCTTGGATAAGGATGCCCCAGAAATATCTGAATATGACCTTTTTCAAGAACAATTAAAGGCCGTTTTCCATCATGCGGCTCCCGGACAGGATGCAATTTATCGCCTGCCTACCCTCCATCAAGGAAAACGCACTGCCACTGAATATTCTGTAGAATTCCATGTACTAGCAGCAGAAATCACCAGGGATGATGAAGCCCTTTTTCGCCTTGTCAGAAGAAATAAAGGATTGTCTCACACTAATTTCGTTAAAAGGGAAATGTTTGGAGGAAGTCATCAACCAGTTAATTGACATCGACAACAGAGTCAGTGACCGTTGCAGGGAAAAATTCTGGGACCATGCCACATCCTCATCCTAGTTTCTCCAGGATACACTGAATCTGCATCTGAACAACCCATGGAACTCGGTCATGCAAAGTTGTCTTCCAAGGAAAAAGAAAGATGCCAGAGAGAAGGTCACTGCTTAGCTAGGCAGACTCCAGGCTCCCCAGCCAAGAAAGAACCGCTGGTGAGTGAAATCCCATTACAAATTAAAACCCCCGAAGGGCTCTTCAGCCCTGCCGCAGTCTCCTGGTGTAATACTACCCTCTCTTTCCTCGCTTTTATTGATTCATGGGTAGCCGGGAATTTTATAGATTCAACCTTGGATCAAGCCTGGAATATTCCTCTGGATACCCCTTTATGAGTGCAAGCCTTGGATGGATCTACCGTAGCCCCAGGATGAATTAATTGGCAAACCACTTTACTCACCCTGCAGATCGGGGTCAACCATTTCGAGAACATCTGTTTTCTACTTCTGGACTCTTCTACCTATCCACTTTTACTCGGCTACCCATGGCTAAGATCACATGACCCACATTTCTTGGGCTAAAAGCGAGCTTTTAGCATGGGGACCATTATGCCAACTTAATTGCTGTCACCTCCCACTGGGCGGTGTGGTGGCTTTGTGGCTAAAGATCTACGCCTGTGGCTGGAAAGTTGCTGGTTCATATCCCGCGACCGGCAGAGGAATCCTACTACGTTGGGCCCCTGAGCAACTGCTTAACCCCAACTGCTTCAGGGGTGCCGTATAAATGGCTGACCCTGCGTTCTGACCTCAAGCTTCTCTCCCTGTCTATGCGTCTCATGGAGAGCACGTTGGGGTATGCAAATAGATAAATTCCTAATACAAGAAATTGTATATGGCTAATAAAATGATCTTATCTTAAAACTTGCATACAGTTCACTTTCTATGACGGAATATTCTGAGATCCCTCTACAATACTCTGATTTACAAGATGCCTTTAGTAAACAAAAGGTCATGTCCCTTCTTCCTCATTGACCCTATGACTGTGCAAATGATCTCCTACCGGGAACCCTACCACTCAAGAGGAAAGTCTACTCACTGTCGCGTAATGAATCAGAAGCCTTGATACAATACATTCAGGAATCACTTGAGGTGGGCATCATTCATCCTTCAACATCCCCTGCTTGTACAAAAGATTATTTTTTGTGGGGGAAAAAAGGATGGGGGTCTACGACCTTGTATTGACTACTGTGTCTTGAATGAAATAACCATCAAGAAAAGCTACATTCTACCTCTGATACCATCTCCATTAGATTCTGTTCAAGGAGCCACTATCTTCACTAAACACGACCTCCGGAGTGCTTTTAACCTTATCCGCATTGGGGAAGGAGACGTATGGAAGACCACCCATGGTCATGCCTTTCAGTCTTGTAAACGCCCCTGCTGTCTTCCAGAATTTTGTTAATGACTTATTCAGAGACTTAATATGGAAATATGTCCTGATTTACCTTGATGACATATTGATTTATTCTCGCACTTTTCAGGATCACATTTTCCACATTCGAGAGGTACTCAAAAGACTAAGAAAAAATAAATTATACGCAAAATAAGAGAAGTGTGAGTTCCACGTCTCCCGAGTACAATATTTGGGTTACATCCATTCTAAACATTTGTTTACTACAGCTCCTCTTCAAAGGCGTCCTGATCCCTCTCAACCTTTTGTTATTGAGGTTGATGCTTCAGGCCACGGCCAAGATTTCTCCAAAAACGTACATGCATGCTACATCTGCACCAGGATCAAGTCCCCTAATATGAAACAGGGAGGCCCTCTTCAACCTCTAACTATACCCAAACGCCCCTGCTCTAATATTGTATATCAGCAGACTTTGTTATAGACCTGCCCAATAGTCAAGGCTATAGTCTATTGTTGATGGATTCTCCAAAGCTGCTCATTTTGTACCATTACCTGCATTACCATCTGCTCCCGAGATGGCCGACTTGTTTGTCTAGGACATCTTTAAACTCCATTCCAAAAGACATAGTTTCGGATTGTGGACTGCAATTTATTTCCAAATTCTGGAAAGCCTTTTGTAATTCAATCCATTGGACAAATGGAACGGATTAACCAGGAACTTCAGACCTATCTATGTGCTTATGTCTCATCCACATGGACTGATTGGGAGCATCTCCTACCTTGGGCGGAATACACACACAATTCACTGTCCACCTCCTCTACTAGTATGTCTCCATTTTTGTGCTCCCTAGGTTACCAACCAACACTTATCCCGGAATCATCTCCTGACTCCCCTGTACCCTCCAGTCAGGATTACATTTCTAACCTCCAAAGATTATGGAATTTGGCAAAATCCACCCTTCTACATATAGCTAACTGACAAAAGAAGACCTCCAACCGACATCACCGTGCCATACCCAGGCTCCGACATGGTCAACTGATAAGGCTATCAACACGAAACGTACCTCTCCAACAACAATCCCTCAAAATGGGTCTTGGGTACATTGGTCTTTTCCGTGTCAGAGCCCAGATAACACCCCTTACCTACCGTCTGATATTACCACCTTCCCTCAAGATCCATCCCACATCTGTCCTGCCGGTCTGCTGCAACCTTTAAAGGTGACCTGATCAGGCATTGTTCCAACAGGACCTGCCTTATTGCACAAGCTGTATTGTTGGACAGACTGCTTTTAACAAATTGACAACTTTTTGTGAAAGTATATAAGCTATAACTATAGTATTCTCATTCCAGAAAATATTGCGTTTCTTTTTTCCATCAGTATACAGACGTTAACTTTAGTATTCTTTGTTTTCATAAGAATTACAAAAAGACAAATTTTACTACATTGGTTATTTATTGGGCTCAAATGCATGTATGAAATCTTTAAAACTTTTACACTTTATAGATACAGCCACAGATTGAAAATGAATGTTAGAATGGGATGCTGTTAGAAGTTTGCCTGTGACTTAATTTCATTATTATAAACAGGCTTCTGACAGTTGCTTGGTTTCATTCAGCAAGTACGTAGGAATGGAAAAGAGGGACATGAATGACAATTTTCTCCAGGCATATCTAATACCATACTCAACAAGAATAGTAATTTTGCAGTGTATAATTAATAAAAAGTGAAAATATTTGTTTCATTGGTAAAGAGTTTAAGAATAGATTTTGTGTATAGATGTTTGCATTCACTCAGTGTTATATGCATGATTACTGTTTTATCTTACAAATTCATGTTCATATTTTATTTATTAATTCTCTTGAGCTTATCAGGGTTTAAAATCTTAAAGAATTTAGTCACCCTTTACTACATATATACAATCTGTTTTATCTTTAAAAAATGATAGAAACCTCATGATAAATAAATATTAATTACATCTCAAGGTTTCCAGTACATTTTACCAACAAGATCTATAAGTGCTACTACACACAAAAATGCTGGGCATTTAACAACAAAAAAATAAACATTTTTACAGTACCTTCCCTTTATTCTAAAAAATTAATCTCCAATAAATATTTTCTTTGTCATGTTTTTGTCTTATTTCATTTTAAAATAGCACTCAAAGTTAATGCTTCTTTCCTGCTTGTTTACAGGTTATTTGTATTTTGTTGTTGCAGAAAATTATATAAAGCAATTTAGCAATTATTCTGAAATTAGAACAGCAAAGACCTCAGGATAGTTCATTTCTTAGCCTGAGAATATGAAATTAAGAAACAAATCTTAAATTGACAAGAGTATTGTAATATTTTTCATTACCAGCAGCACTAATCCTTATGACAAAAAGAGACATTACTTCATTGTTTTGCACATAATTGTTTTTTTTTTAATTACCAGAGTTTCCTGGCTCTGAGGGCTGTTTTCAAACACAAGCTTCTCAGTTCCTGGTTTTTACACACTTCTGACAAAGATGGTATCCCCACTGAGAATCTGAGACATTCTCTTAACCAGAGTCAGTCCTTACCTCCAAGCATCAAACTGAATTGCAACTGTCATCCAGAGGGTCAGTTACCATGGCAGCATGATCTAAGTTGTCTCCACGACTACCAAACTGTGTGGCAACTTAATCCCGGTCTCCTCAGTAAACATATATCTGATTTCACACTGCAGAAGGTGGAGGAAATCTGCTCAAGGACGTTCGCTGTCTTGTTCTTCCTTCAGAAAGTGATTCACCGTTTGCATAGGCGTAATAACCAATTCAGACTGCATTGTTCAAGAGCATTATTTAAATATACTGTATGCCAAATAATATTGAAAACAAAAATCATGCTGGAAAAAGGAAATCTATGTTAAAAGAGGTACATACTTTTATCTGCACTTTATTTTTTTTCTAATGAACAAAGCAATTTTGTTTAGCTCATTCATTGCTGTCCTCACTAAAGAGCAGTGGCTTTTATCTAGTATTTAATATGATTTATTTGTGATCTATAAGAAACACATATTATATAAAGAAAGGCTGCCAGACTCAAGTCTGCAATGGCCATAATGACATTTTAACTTTAACGTTTTGATTATTGTCAAAAATCACATCATTTTTTATGGTGTTATCCATCAACAATTTAAAATTATACTCTTGTAATTATTAGATATTTCCATATGTTCAATTTATCCAATTAAAATAATTAAGAAATTGGAAGCTTGGGTGAACCAAAAGTCAATAGATATTGAGAGTCTTAAGCCATAGATTAACATCTGTGATGTAAAGTATCAATATCAAATAATATAATTTAAATAAGAATATTAAAATATCCATATTAAAATAAAAGGCTTTCATTTAAGATGTTTGACTGTATCCTTTATCAACCTTAAAAACAATGTGCAACCTAAGATCACACACCTTTTTTTATTACCAGCAATTAACAATTATAATACAAACTGAGATGTCCTGCTAAATTAAAGTACACATCCACAAACACTTAATCTGTCACTTTATTTTTCTGGTTTGAGTTGGAAAACTAGTTACTAGCTTGAAAATATTTCTACTTTCAAGTAAATCATTATCTCCAGTGTTCTCACACTGATCTCTAGCCTGTATGTGACATTGTTTTCCTATTAAAAGAAAAATCATACAACCCTGAGGATCTCATCATACTGAGGTCTATATGAAGTGAAGTGTGTGTTTGGAGTGAATGAGTAGTCAGCTCAGTTATCATTTTTGTTCTAGTAAGGTCACACAGAAAAATAATCAAAGAATTCCAGGGATAATTAGGCATCTGTTTTTTTCCAGTGAAATACGGAGGGAGAGAGGTCTTAGAAATTCAGAACATTAATAGATTCCAAAGTTGAGTTTTTCTCTACCTTTAAGCTTTCATTAGGAAGAGTCAGGCTTTTCCCATCCAATTCAGATGAAAAGCACTAAGATTGTAATATCCACTGATGAATAGCTCACCAGAGATATTGTCGTGATCAAGCTTAAGAAAAACTGAAAATAAATTCTACATAGTGAGAGTTTAAGAACGGAAAAAATAATGACATGATTTCTGACTACTTTGTGCTATACAAGAGATGTTATCTGTCTTCTGTGTCTGCAAAAAGCACAGCACCTCATGAGTCACATAAGAGGAATTTTCTGATGTAAGAGATCTCCTAATAGCCACAGAATATGATGACATGTTGTGCCAAGTGTGTGAACATCTGAGGCCATTCATCTTCGCCCTTTGCCTCAAAATCATTGATTGTACTGCCTGAATGAGACATTTCCTTTTAGAATGAGACAATTTAATAGCATTAAATTTAAACAATAATTAACCGCTTGTCTGTTCTTATCCAACTTAAAATTTAAATTGCATTTTGTCTCTTTACACAGAGGGAAGTGTTTTTTTATTCAGAAGACCATTTATACATGGTTGTTAAATAGTAAGATATGACAAAATTGACAGCACAGTGGTGCAGTGGTTTGCATTGCTGACATGAGGGGCTGGCGCTTGGGTTCAATTGCTGGGCTGCTGTCTGTGTTTGTATGTTCTGCCTTCATTTCCCAGGGTGGATGTGCCTGTGCCATGGATTTCTGGGAGTGTAATTCTGTGGACTCAATGCATTCATTTCAGGCTCTATGCAAATGTTTCTTCACACAGTTACATATGAACACGGCTTTTTACTCACGCCATTTGCTACCTGGAACTGGTGTTGATTTGTATTGCGAAATAGAAACTTCTGAAGACGAAATTTCCCATCTCTAATTTCAACTTTCTAAAAGCATATTCCATAATAAGTTTTTCTAACTTAATACCTTACAGTATCAAATATCATGAAGTTCTGATGGCTAAAAAAGTCACCTTTAATATATTTAACATTTAATGATAACGTGATCCTGTGCTGCAGTGGCAGACATTCTTTGATACTAAATATTGAATTGAACTGAATAAATCAGCAGAGATCCTACAATGGTTCCTCAGCTTTTTTCATAACACAATTAATCTTTGTTTTTATTAAAAAAGAAAAACTGAGATGTTGGTGCTGCATTGAAAGTATATTTTATTGGTGGAGATAGGTGTGGCATTGTATTTTTGAATGAAAAGTACAGTAAAAAAATGGTTTACAAAAAAATGAAAGTCTCCCAAACAGATGTACACTGTGAAATCAGTGCTACATGCTTTTCTACTGACTGCAAAGTGGGTGGGGACTGCAGCCTAGTTTACAAGAAACTATATTGATCATTCAGTGAACGTGTAGCACGAAATGTCTGACACAGACAGGGCTTTGCTTCAGGGTGCTGATTTGAAATCTGAAGGAAAATTAACTAGAAACCCCACTGCACTTTCACAAGACAAAATGAATTTGTACTTAGGATTCTTTCATTGCACAAGTCATTTAATTGCAAAATTTTATCATAGAAGCATTTTTCTCTGAGATTGATCTCTTTATTGATCAGATAAAACACCATGTTTTCAGATTCAAATCTGTACAGTGATTTCACATCAGTGGACTTTACAACAGAAAACCGACTCAGCCATTCTTATCAGGAAAGTATGTCACAGTATTGCATTCTGCATCCTGAACAACAATCAACATTAGTCTGCTATAAAGACTAAGCAGTTTAGATAAACATACTGTTTTGGCTGATACAGTATATGCAGAAACAATGTCATGATAAAATATTCTCAAGTGTGCAAAATCTATTAGGATTCTGTCACCTGTCCAATTGTGCCTACAGTTGGCTCTAAAATTATTTGTACAACTAAAGCTTGATTTTGCACAACAGGTATACTAATAAGACAGCTTTTGAGCAAATATGTATTTTTTCCAGTTTTTCCAAATAAGATAAATTATTCTTTATAAAAAGTTTTAGGATTTCTGTTGTTTCCTCACGTGTTTTCCTTTTTTGTTATTTTAATTTATACCTTCGAGTGCATACACTTAATTTTACAGGCTTTAATGAGCATATACTGTTCTTGCTCATTAGAAAACCTTTCTCCAACTTAGGAAATCAAGCAACTAGTGTTAGGAAGTATTCCTTAGAGTCTCCATGGGTAAACCTAATTAAGAATGAATAAGTGTGACAAATGTATCAATTATACAAATACTAATATTTTAAACATTTTTTGAAATTTCACATTTTTCTGTGTTCTGTATTCTCTCTCCTTTCCTCTTTAGATTGCCTAAGTGAATATTATAAAGTAGTTAATGCTAACTAAAAGGAAACATATGACACAATGAATAAGGAAGGAAAGGAGCAGCTTGTGTTTGAATACCCAGGTGCCATGAGAACAGTATCTCCTGCCAGAGCTACCAGAATGGATTAGTCTTCTGAGAGCCTTACTAGAGAACTTGGAAAAGTGAAAGAAAAACAACTCAGCTCATTTAAATATTTCTGACAACTTTTGAGATTAACAAGTAAAAAAAAACAGGTAAGATTAAAGAAATTACCTGCCAAAATCAAGTGGGAAAATATGTTAATATTGTAGCGTGTGTAATTACTTCTGAGAAGTAAAGAATATCAATTCATTTTCCCCTGGACTGATGCACCTTCCTGGTAAACTGCATCACATCTCCAGCAATGATTCCTGAGCCACTATGACACTACCCACCTGTCTCGATTCCAGCTACTCTTCTGCATCTCAAACAGTAGAAGAACTAAATTCACAGTAAGGAACTTGTAAGTAAATTATTTAATACACCTAAAATCTAACATTTTACTAATAACATACCGGCAGACATGACTGGATGGTTGTATTTTACATTGCTGTGGGTGTTGAGTGTGATAATTTTGGAAAACTGTGCAGATGTTACACTCACAGAGTTTATCACTTATCAGATGGTAACTGTGATGGATATTATCAGTTTTCAATTGAATTTCAGTACAGAGAAATCTTTATTATAATCTCTTCTCATGTAATTTTCTAGAAATGGCTGACGCAATTAGTAGTGACTAGGTAAAATTTGTCTATGCAATTTAAAACCTTTACTTGAGGAAATAAATGGATGCATCAAAGATAGGAAGATATCTCAAGATGAAGATGAAGAAGTTCCAAATGTACAAGGATAAGTATGAGAACAATTTAGCAACACTGCCAAATAAATAACAGAAATGTAGTATTGTTTTGTGTGTGGATACGTGCATGCATTTTTAGTCAGGGAAGATCTGTGTAAAACATTTATGAGGACCAAATTTTTTCCAATTTGCATGAAGAGTGAGTAGTGTTTTTGAGTACCAAAACGTTAAAGAAAGGACATGTATAGCATTAGTCTTCAGAAGAAGACAGATAATTTTTAAATTAGCTTCAGAGCTCATGAGTTGACAGAGATGTGATCTACAGTAGCCTGTCTTACTTGCTTCAATCACTAATAAAAATATAATCTCTGTGTAATCCTCAATAGTTTAAATAAAAATGTTTCTTTTAACAAAAGTAGTCTGTGATATGGCTGATTCTCTTGTAGCACAAAAACCACAATTGGTAATTTAATCATTTAAATTATTTAAGTATTATATATGGTTCAAATGTTAGGGAAATGGCTGTATCGTGTAATATAATTAAGGCCCTTCTTTAAATAATTTAGACAGAATTACACCTTATTCTAGCCTTACTGAAGTAAAGCAGTGCAAGTTTATCACTATATGGAGACTATTTTAAAACATTAAAAGTAATACCTTGAAATACGGTGTTGTACCTTTTGTAACACTATGGTTTCATAAATCATAATAAGGGCCTTGGAAATCTGAAAACAAAACCAAACATGATCTCTTAAACATTTTCCTTTTTTACCTGTTGAAGCCTAAATGAAGAAACATTTTTGGAAATCAATATTTTTTACAGCATAACTACATTAATTCCACAATACGCAAAGTATAAATTAATAGACATTTATGCTCACATAAGTGAGCATAACCTGGCTAGGAAACACATTCTAAATAAAACAAACACATACAGTACAGTTATGTATAAGTGCCATTTTTGGAACCTAAATTCAGACTATTGTTGCATAATACCCAGTATCATAGATAAACTTCCCAGCAATATAGAACTACAATGACACAGTTTCTCTTTTTCCATGAATGTTTTCCCCCTGTCAACCTTCCTTTGTTGGAACCAATTAAAGGGACCCAATTATGTACCATGACATCACTCTCCTGCACCTTACAAAATCAATTACTGGATTGATTAGCTACTAATTAGATAATGAATGTTGTCTAAAAATACCTATTGCAGTGAATAAGCAAGAGGACATCGAGAATTAAACAAGCAGAATTGATTTACAGATATTAATTTCTTAAACAGAACACTGAGAATGAATTATTTAGATACGTCAAATTGCTGAAAGGGATGGTGACCTTTGGAAGAGTCAAAGGAAACTAATTAATAGCAAAACTTATTCACTACAATCCAAGCCCTAAATTCAATTTTTAACATGACAGATCTTAATGTACCCTGAATATATTTTTAAAACGTATTCCGTCTGATTTTGGGCTTGTAGGAACATGTGTTAATGACATTTTTATTCTTGAAAAGAGCCACAGAGACCAGTAAATATAAGCAGAAATGGAGCCCTGTGCTCTTAGTATCACGATCCATGAAAGTCACCATCTCATTTTGGGTCATCTGTCTTTCACGTGTAGTGCTTTGGTCTGGTGCCTGGCAGTCGATCTATTCATGAATAGGCGAAGATTATATTTGGTGTCAGCAGTGGCATATCATCAGTCTTCTGAACAAGCTGCTTGCCACTCTTCATATTAATTAAACCAAGAAGGGTATACACTAGGCAAACTATTTTCTTTTAAGTTGACAGCTGTGTCACTTTTTATCTTCTCTTGTCAAGCATTAAGTAACCCCATTTACCTCAAAGGAGTGTTGCTTTTATGCATAAAGATAAAATGCATGTTATGCTTTTAACTCTTTAGCACATGAACATAGCTGTACTTGTTAATGGTTTAAATTCCTTGTGGTTTGCATTAGATTATTGGAGTAATGTATATTAGCTTTTTCTTTAAATTAAGCGTGGGAAATTTCCTTAGACTCCCACACTGTCAAGTATATAGTAGTTCAGGTGGGTAGCTGCGTCAGCATGCGTAGGCTGCAAAGGAACAAGTAATAGGTTTATTCCATGCTGAAAAAAAGAAGAAAGAGAACACAACGTTTCGGCCGTGGAGCCTTCTTCAGGTGTGAGCACCTGAAGAAGGCTCCACGGCTGAAACGTTGTGTTCTCTTTCTTCTTTTTTTCAGCATGGAATAAACCTATTACTTGTTCCTTTGTCAAGTATATATATGAATATATAGTAGGAGTTGTCCTGTGCAGTTCTGCAAGCACCTTATGAGTAATGCATCACTTCCTTGAAGCATTGCAAGCTTATTGATGCATGGGGAAGACCCACGTTTTGCTGTACCATTGCAGGATGATGACACCCTGTCAAAGAGGCTTGGGCTATTTTGTGGCACTATGTGAGGAATCCTGGTCACAGCTGGCTAATGACATAGGCTCAAACTGACGTGGTCTGGACTATAGGTCTCAACTTCAGCTACAACCAAATTGACTTATTCATTGAACCACTCTGGATCCCCAGCACAAATTTCACATGTGTGTGGAGAAAAGCTCAGTGTTTCCTGAGATTAACCCACTTAAACCAGCTCCCTGTACAATGTTTCCATGACAATGCCCTGTAATTTACTTTATTATTCATAATAGAGTAGGTAACACATTCAAATCAAAATGAACTGAAATTGCTAACAGAAGTGTATTTTCTGTTTCTTAAGAAATGACCGCATTAACATGTGGTATTGAAGAAATCCAATACCTTGTTTGCAACAACTCTGTTTCACAGACAACAGATGCAAATGAAAAGCATCCTGAATTGCTTATTTGCTGGAATTACTATAGATTGAGAGACAACATAATCAAAGTTGTGTTCAGAATCTAAATATGAAATATAAAAAAGCTTTGATTTAGTCCTTTATGTAAATTGACACAGTACAGCACATAACCTGACTGCATTATGAATGCAATATTAAACAACAGAATTGGATAATCCTAAAAACAGGACAGTTAGCATTATTTCATAAATGTATAGTATTAAAAAATCTGACTAAAAAATGTCTAGTTTTCCTGTCCAGGAAAGGGAAAACAAAGGTGGCCTGTCAGCAATATTAAAAAAATGCTAATGCTCCACATTCTGCTTGATAAATTAGAAAGAGAGTACTGGACTAGGCTGATTACTTGAAGCTATAATGGACTAATTTCAATGGATGCACTTGCCAGGTAAAGTTTGGATCTGAGCACTCATTAATTTGCAGACCTTCCAAAAATACCATTGTGCACAACAGGAGCCTTGCCTTCATCAAAGAGTCAATAGGCAGTGACTCTTGCAGGTAGGAGGGGGAAAGAGCAAGTGACAACCTGTCCCTTTAGAACACACAGCTGCTGCTGATTAGAGGACAGTACAGCTACACAGAAGCCACTGGGGAACCTGGAATAATTGCTGGAGTAGGAGGGTAAATTCACAGAGAGAGCAATCAGTGGATAAATTACTACAGAAGGCAAAAACCAAAATGTGGCTCCAGCCCATGGCTTTCCAATCACATCAGCCAATCAGAGATAAAGCAAGATTTAGAGTCACACACTCTAAATCTTGAATGTGTCCATTTAGCACAAAGGAATGAGTGATACTCTTTGTTCTTAATGGAGCAATAGAACACAGGCAACAATTGAAGTCACGCTTCCTAAATTAATACAAAAAGATTGATATTTTGTATCACTAATCCATAATGAAGGTTTGCATCAAGGCAAAAAGTCCAGTACTGTTGTATACAAAAAGTAAGAAAACTTTGTTTTCACTTTAGAGGTTAACAATACTAATATTCAATACTTGTGGTTTGCTTTAGATCTGATTAAATGTGGATAGCTTTAAAATAGTGTAATCTTTCTTGCACTATAGGACTTATCTTACATATTCGTTCAGGCTTACTGTACTGAAAATTGATTATTACATTGCTGCATTCTCAAAAGTAATTAACGTTTTTATGAAAATCTGCAGTCATGTGATTGTTCTTAAGATGACAACAATATGCAGATGGTTCTTATTACTCCCAGAAACCTTTTTTTACTGACCTACAGTAAGAAAGATATATTAGTGTAACATCTTTGGCTGTGTAGCTTGGCTTTCAGGTAAAAAATAACATGCTATTGATAAATGCAAAGATATTTAAACAGGAAATCTAGTGCAGAAAATAGTACATATAAGTGAGAAGTGGCTTTGATAAGATGTTTTTAAAGACAAAAGAAGTGTTTAGTTTATGAATAAATGTATAAACTGATGACATGCCGCCTGAAAAGCCTGTGCTAATAACTTAATTTAATGTAAACTGCCATGTATTAATGAGTGTTCCTGCTGCCTAGAGCCTTTATTTAGTTTGGCTGTCTAAGACTCCTTTATATATTACTTTTGTTTTGACATTTAAATGAGTACACAAAGCTGAGTGAATAAAATCTCATTGAAGAGCCCCGTGAGCAACTTTTTTTTCATTGTGATGTTTTTCCCCTGCTTTCTACTAGTGATTTAAAAAGTGTCCATTGAAGCATTAAGACAAATTCAGCACAGTCTTTCTTGTTTAAATATTTGATGTGCACTAAAGAGCAGTGTCTAATCAGTCCAAGTGACCATTTTATTTACAAAAGTGAATAATTTTATAAGTGTACCATATACATCTGTCACTGTCATGTCCTATTGAAAAAGAGAAGCTTTTAAATATTAGGTAGCAAAGTGAAATCTTATTTAGTCAGTGCTTACTACCTGTATTTGCATGTAATATTAAGTGTGATCTGTCACATTAACTTGCATAATACGATTTGATGCTATTTATCCAATCCTCATAAAAACACAGCTGTCACCGTAGGACCTAAAATAAGAAGCACTGCTTTAATTAATACATTTGGTAAAGTGTTTTAAGACTTTTATACAGGAATTCCAATTACTTGTGCAACAGTTAAAATTTTCATACAGAGATAAATGATTGTTAATTTATTTGTTCAGACATGATGTAGATTTAGTCCTTCAGCCCATTCCAATTATGCAATGCCCTAGATTCCTCAATAGTCTTCGTACTGTATGTCATGCAATGGGAGACCCAGCCTTTTGACATACTGTAGCAAAATTCACCTCTGTCCCAGGAGGTACTGTACGGTGCAGGGCAAGATGGTGACTGGGAGACATATATAAATCCCCACAGGGGACAAGCTGCACACAGGACATATGTTATTCTTCATTTTCATAAAACGCATTTATTGCAATTTAATGAGAAAAGGATTTAATTTTAAATTAGTTCAGCAAAAAAATGAAATTATCATATAGCATCCCTTGTATTCCTCCACTGGTACATATTTAATGCTGATTTTATATGCTATTAGGCATTTTTTCTAATATCTGTTTACCAAACAACAAATACATTTAATTAAAATACAACAGCAAAGCTGAATACAGATTGTAACTTCCAGATTACTCACTTAAAAATGAAAGTGATATTCATTTTTAGATAAGATTTTCAACAAACTTTCAGTACAAGAAGGGACCTTATGTAAATCAGAGAATTGCATTTCATTTGCATATATTCTGTTTATGATGTTTAACTATGCTCTGCAATAGCCTAATACTTTATTTGATGTTAAAGACCAAAGCTTTAAAATCTTACTTATTGGGTTTACGTATGTAAATCAGAACAAAACAAAGTCTTCAATAAGCTATGACTGTTCTAATGAAACACACAAATCTTGAGAGACAGAAATTGTTCTGCAATCATACCCTCAGTGACACAAGTTTTGTTTAAAATGAAGGTAATGCAAACCAGAAGGAATGAGACTTTTAATACTGTATCTCCAACTTAAACATCAGCTAAACACTTTCATTACCACGTACCACTTCACCTACCTGAACAGCTGTAATTGAGCTTTACTGATTATTTAAGAAATATATTTGTTCATTCCTTCAGTAAAAACAATGATTAGAGCCATTGAGGCAAGACACAGATCTACAGGATAAAAAATCAAGAAACTCCACATAAAGTATAAAAGTCAAGCAAACAAATTCACTAACTTGATTAAATAATTGAAGTCAGTAAACAAAGACTGTCAGAATTCATAGTTACCTATTTTAATAACTGAAGTGTTTTTATTTCAGGTTTGTTGATCATCAGTCTCACAATCTATACTTGGTGTCCTTTTTGTGATAATTGATACTTGATGTCCTTTTTGTGACAATTGATAGACAATTTGTAATCAGGGCCAGCTGTAAGGCATAACTAAACTAGGCGACTGCATAGAGCCCTCGATGTGCAATACAACATATTGTAACGCAACGGGGTTCAGGGGTTCGGGTGGGCGCCCTTGCCGCATTAGGTCGCTCCGCACCGACGGGGGCTCGAACCCGGGACTCCCGCGTCACTCAACAGGTACGCAGCTTGTTGAGCTAAAGAGAGATCTCTCTACAGCTCAGTGGCTGTAGTCCTGCTATTACAGGGAAGGGGGATAACGTCACCGCTCTGGTAAGCCGGCTCTTACACACCACTGACGGCCGTAAGCGTTACAATATTTTTAAAATTCAGCTGTGAGCGAAAAATTCCCTATAGCGCCTACAGTATTTCTGCTTCTGCTGTGGATAAATCCGAATGGAAGTGGACAAAAATGACCAATCATAATCGAGTATGTAATGTTTTTGAAGCGTAGAAAAGGAGACCGAAATAAGCGATTTAAAAACAGAGAAACGCCATATCATGTCACTGCAATAATGCATAATATGCATACTAATGTAATAATGTGTATTTCATTTGGTTTTGAGTTTGTCAAATCTACGTAACTAGCGAACGGTAGACATGTCTCATTTTCAAGCTAGACACTTAAAGAAGACAAGTAGACAATTTGAAGTGTTTTTAGTAGAAATTAACAAATTCACGTTTTCCGCAATTGTATACTGTACATGCCATGTGGCTAAATAAATACCACCTAGCTAAAAATCAGCGCAGCCTGGCCAAACAAAAGCGTGAAAGCAAATACAGTACAAAAGACTGCTCATCGATGATAGATAATTGGCATTGGAATGCATTGAAAAGCTGAATAAAACATACAGTACCTAAGGTCGAAAAGACAGGGAAATTGATGTACTGTATAGAACGTTTTTTTAATAAAACTTTCTCATCTGCTCAACATTACTGATCTCACCCCCCTTGTTATTTGCATGCTCTTGTTTTTTATGTGTAACTTATTTTCAAGTTTATTTCTGCATTTCAAAGGTTTCAATGCAGTAATTTGTAAATTATGATATGTTAAAATATGGCAGTAACATAGATCCTGTTTATCATTATTTATTGTTATGAATGCTACTTTATATTAAGTCAATGTTAAAATACTTCATCTTTGTAAAATGTGTGCCTTCTGTTTATGTTTATTATGTTATATTTAAAGCTGGTTAATAAAACGTTTTTAGTTATATCATTAATTTATTTTATTGTTTTAGGTACTTAAAAAAGGTTTTGTGGGAGCTGATAATAGTAGTGTACGTGTAAATTGTGATCTGGAGAAGCCTCTTTAGATGGTCTTTGCTAGGGCCTCAAAAATGTTGGCTTTGTGTGTAGTGAATAATTTTAAGCGGACTTATTTTAAAAATAGCTTGTAATTTTTGGCTACTGTTTATCTATTTTTTTTTAATATATATCCTGCTTTGTCTGAGATTTCAGATTGAAAAACAATTGTAAAACTGCATGCGTTGCTGCTCGTAATGTGCACAGAAAAGGCCATCATGAAAGTGTTACCAAAATATTGGCAATAGCACAAGAAATTAAGACATTCTTTGTTTTAAAAGTCGGGAGACCATATGTTGAAAAACAAAAATCATGGGAAATTATCAAAATATTAATTTTGTGTCCATAAATCCAGTTCAGCAGCTATTCAAAATGAGGCTGGGAATAAAAATGGATTCATTGTGAAGGCTTCCCAGAGACACACCCAGTAAAAGAGCACGGGCTCAGTAAAAGTCCTCAGCTACAGTATCACAAATTTTAGCCTGGCTTGTGCTGTAATAGCTTGTAATTTTTGGCTACTGTTTATCTATTTTTTTAAATATATATCCTGCTTTGTCTGAGATTTCAGATTGAAAAACAATTGTAAAACTGCATGCGTTGCTGCTCGTAATGTGCACAGAAAAGGCCATCATGAAAGTGTTACCAAAATATTGGCAATAGCACAAGAAATTAAGACATTCTTTGTTTTAAAAGTCGGGAGACCATATGTTGAAAAACAAAAATCATGGGAAATTATCAAAATATTAATTTTGTGTCCATAAATCCAGTTCAGCAGCTATTCAAAATGAGGCTGGGAATAAAAATGGATTCATTGTGAAGGCTTCCCAGAGACACACCCAGTAAAAGAGCACGGGCTCAGTAAAAGTCCTCAGCTACAGTATCACAAATTTTAGCCTGGCTTGTGCTGTACGTGATTGTTCCTGTCTGTGTTGTGCCCTGTGATACACTTGTGTCCCATCCATGGTGTACCCCAGCCACCACCCAAAGCTTCCTGAGACAGGATTCTGGCCACTGTTACACTGAATTGGATAAATGTTATTGAAAGTAATGTGATGTAAAGGGGGATAAATATCAGTCTGTGAAGGTTTTATTATTATAACTTACAGTACATGATATAAAGTATATTAACAAATGGCAATCTAATATTTTTCCTTTACACTACACTGCTACAGGTATATATGCATTTGAGCTATAACCCAACATGATCCCTATCCACTGTTGCGGTCATTTAAGCATACAGTACCACATGTGTGAAATTTAGAATCAATATCTTTCAAATCACGTGAAAAATTTTAGGTCATTCTTTTAATGCATGCAGGGTGTTTGCATTAAACTCATCATATATTTATTTGCTGTTTAGTATTAATGCCATATAATGAATTATTTACTCTGCCTTCTATTCATTTACCCTTTCTCATTCTAGATGAGATGTGCAAATTTTTCAGTCAAATTTGAGTACCACTGTTTGCCAATTGACCCTATTTCCGGAGATCTTCCTGCAAAGTTGCACAGAGGCCTTCTGGGCAGCTCTCATATTCTTACGTATTTATGGAATTTGTAGAAAATACTATTTAATTATTCCAGTTTTAAGTTAACATTTAAAGGTCATTCCATTTAATGGCATTCTACCATTAAGAATCAATATGTTTCCTCATTTACCAAGTTCCAAGAAAAAAAAATTGCTTTGTGCCAGATTTCACAGTCATTTCCAATGCACAGCAGCCGTCTACCTAATGTTCTATTCACAAACACAAGGGACCCGACTGCTCCTTAGCAACCAATGTGCTTTGCAGCATCAGCTATGCATTCAATATGTTTTATTTCACAATAATTTTTGACCCATGTGGGTAGCATTTCAAAGTATCTATCCCAGTGAATGGAGTCTGCTAAGAGTCACAAAAAATATTCCATTATGTAAGATATTGAAAAGAGCTGTGACGTAAAAGTAAATGGGTCCTTCAGTTCCCTTGGGACATCCTTGAAGGGGAGTAATCTGTATGCTTTGTTTTCCTGTAGAGGCACATCCCTTTGCTCATTATCAGCCCTATAATGATCACAGTTGAAATTAGTTCAAGTAGATAGCTGTCAGCATGCGTAGGCTACAAAGGAACAAGTAAAGGTTTATTCCAGGCTGAAAGGAGAAGAAAGGAAACACAACGTTTTGGCTGTGGAGCCTTCTTCAGGTGTCAGTTGAAATTAACAGTGCACTTAATTCTTTGGTATCTATGGAATGCATTACCAAGATTAAAACAATCAAATTTTTGTCTCTAATTATTCTAAAATCCTCTAACTATGCCTGCTCTCCTTATTAACACTGAGCTTCTTGACTTACAGTATTAAGATGTGCATCCATCAGTTTGTGACATAAAAGAAGACTTAAGCATATCATCAGATTGACAGATTGAACATCAAGGAACAGCTAGTATTGGAGAAGTCATGGTGTCACAGAGGGTTAATTCATTAAACCTTTAAGCCCTTCTTCTATCAAGAACTAGAATCCTTTTCAATTGAAAGGAGTATTCCTCCTTTAGGATTTTCTTACTTTCTTACAGTACACAAACTTGTAATTATTTTATACATACCAAATCATGAAATAAGAATGATATAATGAAAGTATTAAAGATCAGCTGTTGAAGTTGCTCTTATACAAGTTTCGTACTTTAATCATTGTGAAGCATTATTATTATTATTATTATTATTATTATTATTATTACATTGAAAAATTAAGCTAATATTAGCAGGTGTGTCTCCACTCATTATCGGTTTGAGTCAAACAATAATGAAAGAATAAATTAACGCTGTGAAAAAAATAGAATTAATTTGAAGTTCATTAACAACCTGAATTAAAATGTCCAACGTATTTTTAACATCTTGTTCCTGAAAAATATTGACATACCTTATTTTCTTTCTAGACAAAACTTAATATAAAGTGAATGAATTTAACCTTTTAATAGCCGACTTACAGTATTTGAGGGCTGAATCAATAGTGTGCAACCTACTATTCTTGAGTCACATGAAATCTGGGGTGACATGATCCAAGTTTCAATTATAAATATTGAATCTGTAAAAGTTTTAGCCTATTTCAGATACTAGTTTAAAAAATAAATTACAGTTACAATTTGCTTTTTTAATTTCTTGTCAATTACTTGGTTTTGGTAGCTTTGTTGTTTAAGGGTTAGGGTTAGGGTTAGCTTTCTATTGTTCTATTGAATTAACAATTCAGCTTTCTATTGTTACGGTACCAAATTATTTGACATGCTGTAAGAGAATAAAGCTCTGATCTTTTTAATATCTTTTGGCATAATTTTATTAACTTAGCTTACATCTGCACTTTACGAGAATTATTTAAGTTTATTTTGCTATTACTTTAAAAATTAGATTTTTCCACTCACTTACTTTATGTAAGGTTTAGGAGGAGCTGGAGAATGTTGCTGGGGATCAGTCTGTTCCCACCGCAAACCTCACCATCAGTAAGTGTTGAGAAAATTGATGGATGGTGTGTTGACAGCAAATAAGTTCCAATTTCCCATCAAATGACATTATGATGTACCTAAAATATCAAATACTAAAAATGACTAAACAATTCTCTTTGTTTGAAAGATCAATAAAAGTGCAGAAAGCCAGATTCTCCAAACACAATACATACCCAGACCCTAGACTTAATGTTTTCTATAGAATTCAAGAGAGCAAGTAGTAATCTTTTTTATTATTCTTATTTTCAAGGTGAGACGAATGGCCCTCTGTTTTTTATATACATTTCTGCTACTGGGGACCTTCTACAGGCTGCTGGTGGCTTGGAATTGTACTATAAACTGTTCCTGCAATGGACTGAGCAGTACATGCTGTCATCCACACCCAGCTCTGATCTTCCCAATAACAGGGCATCCCAACACAACAGTATTACTTCTGGATTCCTGCAGCCACTTTCGTCTCAATAGGGAAACTCTGCAGAACTTTGCTGCACTGGAAAAGATATCAATTAAAAGAACCTACATTGCCTACATTGACTCTGATGCATTCCACCACATTCCAAACCTGAGAACGCTAATATTAGAAGAAACTAACCTCAGTAACACAGCAATTCATCATAATGCCTTTCATAAATTGCACATAACAGTACTAAGCCTCAGGAGTAATCGACTGGTTCGAATTGGCCATCAGACTTTTTCTGGACTCATAAACCTGCAACACCTTGATCTTTCTGGCAACAACATTGCTGTGATTGAGGACAGCAGCTTCACGGCCTTGGTGAACCTTCAATTCCTAAATCTGGACAATAATAGCCTCAGCACCATTACTTCTTTATGGTTCAGTGGTGCCTCTTTGAACAATACAAACTTGAAGATCAGTCTTCTAGCAAACAATCTGACCTGTGAGTGCAGGTACAGAGGGATAGATCTACCTGAATATGCATGGTTTAAACGTTCTCTGATTTTAACAAATAACTCATGCCTACTATATAACACAAAAGAAGAATGTAAACCACCAAAGCTGGAGGAGTTTTATCAAGTCATTCATGGAATAGCATTGCAGCCCCTAGATCTGCACTGTCCTGTCACAGGGTTTCCTTTCCCAAAAATTATGTGGATTCTTCCTAATGGTTTGCAAATCTCAAATCGTAGCTTTCCCCCATTCTATAACATTGATGGAACCTTAACCATTCAGCTAGTGCACTCTAGTTTCGGAGGACTTTATGCTTGCATGGCAACAAACATTGAAGGCACAGAGATTGGCTTGTACAATCTTGTCATATCTTTTTCCCCTACAAAAAAGCCTCCTTCCAAAACCAAAACTCCTATCATCTTTCCCACTCCCTCTATGATAATAGTATCAAAGAAACTGTGGGTGATTTTGTGGTTATCGATAGCTATCATATGTGCGATTTTCAGCATTGCCCTTTTTTGGACCTGTAGGTGCATTTTCAAGTACATCAGACAGCATATACATGGTGGTTTCACTTTCAGCAGGTTTGTTGATACCCCCAACATCTTAACTGTTCCTGAGAATCCTCACCCCACCCCTGATGTAGAAGGCAGGCATTTGCAAATGATGCATGGTTTAAGGGATATTGGGGAGGACACACAACCAAGTCTGCCTGTGCAAAGTAGTGGAAACAACCAGCAACCAGTGCTTAGTGTCACAGAAACAGGAATGTAAGCAATGCAGGTTTACACAAAAAAGATAAGCATTCCTGACAAATTTGCTTTATGTAGTAAGTGAGCAAAGCCAAAATGTGCCTTAGAATAATTGAATGGATATGAATCCTTAATATAAAAAAGACCACAAAACTAGAGAAAATGGTCATACTCATAAAAAGTCATATAGTAATAAAAAATACAGGGAAAGGGCAGCCTTACAACCCCCCTTGAAGAGAACCTCTGTATTGGTTCATCCAGTTTATTTGAAATTCACAAAGACTTTGTCTTGAGTTTTAGATCGTGTTATAGTAACAGTTATAGTAATGTAATTCAAACTCATGGCAGTTAACCCCATGATCATTCACATGCCCATGATTCTATTTGTGTGCCATGTGAATTTCTAGTACAAACTGGAAAAAACAGATACCAATATATTCTTCTACAGGTAATTACAAATCTTCTTAATCTGTCCATGTTAAGGACATTTATAAAAAAGCATGTACATGTTTGATGAATGACCTTAACTTAATGTATTTTATATATTTATTAAAGAACAGCAAGATCTCTAGATATTTAAGTAAACTGTATAGTGTATTTTTTCAAAGTAATACAGTTTAGCCCATTTCTTCATTTGTTTTTTATAAGTTCACTACATGCTTTAAAATAAATGTATAGGGTACTCTCCCCAATATTTTTAATGTCATGTGCTGCAAGAGACAATAAAGCTTTTTTTAATATTCTGTTGAACTCCATTCCTTTCTCAGATACAGTTCATTTTGTTCATTTATGGTCCTGCAAGCTTATTTAGCAGGGAATTCTAAACCTAAGACACAGATGCAAGGGAACGTGGCACAGAGCAGGTCAAGACAATGCTTGGCTGCACAAACTGATATTCTGAAAGACACTTTGGCCTATTAATATTCTGGTCTCATTCTGCCCTTTTACGGAGCCAGAGATGGGACTGCTTAGGCACTGAAGCACTTGCCAATGGAAGCAATTCCTGAATTTCAAAAACATGACCTGAAATCTAATTCATTCATAATCTGTTAGAAACCAATGAATGGCTATAATTGGGTTGCTTTGTGCTCTAAGCATATAACTTGCCTTTTCTAAATGTCCTTAAAAAAGAATGTTAATTCATCAGTTTCTTTCTAAATCCAGGACACTGACTCTAGGTAGCCAGGATTGTGATGGTAGTCTAAATTGAACCTTGAATCTCAAGGAAAACTAGCAAAGCTTTCTCATTAAGGAAGCTTAAATTGAGGGCAAGTTTTGCGTTTTGTGGGGCTTTACAATTAACAGTTTAAAGACTTCCGAAAAGGAAAGTCACCTGTCAAAAAAAGAAGTGACAGGTATTGGCTTGTAAATCATATTATATCACTTTCAGAGAAGCCTCCTTCAAAAACTGAAACCCCTATCAATCTCCCTGCTCCTTTTATGATATGAATAGCTAGGGAACTGTGCATCCTTTGGCCACCTAAGGAATTAGGTGTTTGGTGACTGCACTATTACAACTGAAATAAAACTGATGCAGTCATTGTTCCTAGTTTGCTCTACAGAGCTGAAACACTGGACCAAATAGTGGAGGCATGTAAAAGCAGAGGAGTTGTGTACCTTGTAGAAGATGTTGCCAATCAAGTGGGAGCAAAGGGGAGGACAGATGCACCAACATCAGTTTTCTGAAACTGATATCACAAACACTGATTTCATTATCATCCATCCTCAGCTCCTCTGGGTTGTCAGATCCCATGCTCCAAAAAAAGGTCCTCTTCACCCAGCTAAGCCAAGGTAATCACATCAAAGTAATCACACAAGGATAGAAGAAGCTTTTCAAAGGTATGCTAAAAGAAAGCATGAAGAAAAGCAATATCACCACCATCTCCTGAGATGTTATGGCTCTTATTATGACCAACCCTGATGGGAGAAGAATATTTGGAAAGGAACCCAAACTTTTTAACTACCCAAAGTTGGTAGAACAAGGAAGTCAAGGAGAGTTGACCATAATCAGCTTGCATTAGTACATGACCAGATTTCACCTAAGATACCTGCTCAAGCTGCCCAAGAGAGTGCAGATCCTACATCAGTCTTGTCAGTCACCTTCATTCACAGAATAATACCAACCTTGACTGTGAGGCATTGCTAATTATTGAATATAATTAATTCAAATAATTGAAATAAATCCTAAACTTTTTGTGCTTAATTTTTTTTTAATTTTAATGTCATATTATCAATTCAGATTTCCGAATCTCTTCTTAACGTCAAAGATTGCTAGTGAAAAAAGAAATTGAAACAAAGTGAGGCTCTCGATAAGCACCAAAAGAAAACTGTTAAAACAATACTTACAACAATGTTACCAGATTGACAGGTATATATATTTGCTGGTACTTTCAATTAATAGAAATAAAAATCAAGAAAATAGTTTGTAATGATGTATTCAAGGCAAAACATGCATCCAGAAAGAAGAAACCGCATAATTGCCCTGCAATATTTATGAAGCACATCATTCCTGATTTTTATTACAGTCTTGTATTTGAAGCAACCTACATTATTGCTTTTGCCCTTCAGGTTTGGATGTCTTTCTTAATTGCTACAGCATTATGGTATTTTGTCCTGTTTGGTAAAGGCTGCTTGTCTACTGAAATAAGAAGTTAACCCTGTTGTTGTTATCAGCTTCATTGACTTCATTGCATAACCACACACTATATTAGACAGCCAACGCTGTTTACAGGGATATAATGCAGTGGATTGTTTGCAGAGAAAGTTATATTCTTTAAACTATACTTTTAAAAATTACCCAAATTACTAATTTAATTTAATACATTTTACATTATAGGTTAATAATATTACAAAATTCTCAGCTATTCAGCTGGGATACAAAATCTGAAAATATTCCATTTGGTTTTGTAAAAAAGTCCATCCTACACAATAAGCTAGGAAACCATATTAAGAAAACAAATAAAAATGCCGCTGTGTCCATGCAATGAGATGACCCACTGGGAATTTT
The DNA here is from genome assembly GCF_059453375.1 of Lepisosteus platostomus. Lineage (NCBI taxonomy): Eukaryota > Metazoa > Chordata > Actinopteri > Semionotiformes > Lepisosteidae > Lepisosteus > Lepisosteus platostomus. The sequence goes on from NC_142621.1 coordinate 39,466,090, forward strand.
CATTTTTAAAAGGGATAAATGACTCTCATTATTTTATAATAGCCACCTTTAGTTTTCTGCTACTTTCATCAATTTTTCAGTCCCCTTTGTTCCACATACAGAGTTCAGTAACTGGAACTAGTCACCAGGAGTGGCAATCTTTATTATGTGTTTTTATGCTTTAAAACAACCTAGAATTTTAAACTCATTAAGTCTTTACCTTCTAAAAGGATCATCTTTTATTCTTTTAACTTAATACCACCAATTATGTTTTCCCCACTTTGAAATAAACAGTTATGCATGAAGCCATGTGACAGTGACACCTCCCTGAGAACAAACGTATCAAGAAAGCACTCCAGAGGAGAAAATGATCAGCACAGGCTCTGCCTGAAAGAAAGACACAGTGCTAAACTGTAGGCCCTGGTAAGTTGCAAAAGTTGTCTGCTGAATGGCCTTCTGATTCTTGGCAAACAAATCCTAAAAGATCTGCAGGCTGGAGGTACAGTGAAACCATACATTCCACGCAATGTATACACATTTGCTTTAGGTTTATGGCTCCATATCTTATGCGAGGAGTTAGAATAATAACATTTTAGCCTTCTGTCACCCCCTGGTTTTGTTATATGAAAAAACTAGGTAGGTATTTTTATTCATGTGGTTTTGCTACTTTCTGGAAAAAGAAATATATTGTATAGCCTTAGAATCAGACCAGTACTGTCCCGGGTTATTCTGGTAACCCCACACTCTAGAATATTAATGTTCAACCGGAGAGTCCTGCAATACCAATATCCTTTAAAATAAAAATGTACATTTGATTTACAGCCACTAAAGTAAAAGGATGATTACTAAAGTGATGAGTTTGTGTCTGTCCTACTATACATCTGAGCATAAATCATTCTAAACACCTTACACAGATAGCGGAGAGGACTCACAAAAAACACAGCACCATCTTACAACAATCTGTAATAAATCACTTTGCTTTCTCTTTTACAGCCCCATTATTATAACAATTTAACATAGCACAGCAGTTAAGTTAGCATGGAGATAGTTACAGGCAGTTTCATTCAAATCTCAACAGGCAATATTTATGACTCTTAAATACTTTTCTTCAGAAAAGCTCAGAAACATGTTAATGAGAAATGCCCAAAGAGATTACAAATGTAAATAAATAAAAAGGTAAAGTAAAACCAGAAAGTATACTGTATACCTAAATCTCTGTATTGCATACTATACTTCTTTAATTCTGACCTTTCAACAGTGAGATGGAGTAATAGGCCTAAATACAGTATATATATAGATATGTGCATAATTAAAAGAAGACACTATATCATTATACAGTATATTTATACATGAAGTATGTATAGTAAATTGCATACCCTCACATTATCCCATACTGATGATATTCTTCTTACAGTGCCAAGGACATGAGGATTTGAGGTAAATACAGAATCTTAGAAACATGTGGGATCCTATCAAAACTGAAATGAAAGCTGATATCTCACAAAAATAAGTCTATCAAGCATGCATTTAGACATTTGATCATTCACATTGTGATCATGAAGACAGTCAATAAATATATTGTAATTTTACCATTTTATTGCTGAATAGCTAGCTCATTTTTGTAATTCCTGCATCTGACTATGTAGTGCAACAGTTAATGCTTGGTCCTGACTAATGTACTCAATTGAACTGAGGTTTCAAGACATTAGTTTAGAGACTTCAAGTTACCTGACCTAAGTCCAATTTGTTTCAAGAGGCTAGCCATGTGTCCTTGACATGCCTGGCAATATCTGTCAAAGGGCAGAAATCATGTGCACTCTAATTAAATTGCATTAAAAATTCACGGCTGTTTCACAGAAGCAAGTAAAACCAAACAATCCTAACCCAGCTCATTTGTGCCCGTTGATAAAGTAACGCCCTGTAGGGAAGGAATTCAAAAATAACCTCATGACATAAATGATCAGTACAAAGAAAATATTTCATTGTGCAAGTGGAATCAAGCTATTTATTTCAATTGTGGGGAAATTAATATCTTAAAATGACATTAAAAAAAGAGATATTGTAATAATTTAGGGGAAGCATGAATCCCCATATTTTTAGAAACCTGGCAAGTATTCATTAAATTCCAATTCCTAGGGGTTTATAACTGCCAATTTAATCATGAGGGCAGACAGAAAAGCTTTAGTCAGTATTCTGTTTCTCTGGCAGATCTAGCCTAGGTCTAACTTCTTACCAAGGCGCCAGCCAAAAATAATGTCTGACCAGCAGGAGTAGAGAATTGTCAGTTAATGTCAGAGGCAAGGAGACAAATAACTCTGAAATTGAAAAAGAAACCATTCTACGGTGAGATGCAAGACTAGCAGTATTAGTATAGCACCAGTGAAAACCAGTTAGGATTTGATGCCATAATGGATTTGATTTTGTTCATTATATACAAAAAATGTTGTATCCTACTTGTTCAGATTGTATGTCTGTTATTATAATAGAGGACTTTTATTGTGGTGTTTCTATGAAAAGCTAAATATGATATGATTCCATGCAGGACTTTAATAATGTTAATAAACATCTGCTAAATATGTTTGTCCAGTCTTTTTTTCCTTGAGTTAATAATTCTTTGCATTCATTAATGAATTCTACACTGTAGCAAAGCTAACCTCTTTGAAAGCTAAAATGTGAAACCATCTTTTGTAAAAGGAACACACAGCCTAGCCTATTAAAAAGTGGCCATGATGGTTGAGTGCAATTTAGCTGGGTTGGTGTCACAAATGACCCACTGAGGAAACGGGAGGATGGACCCTATGCGGTACCTAAGGGGGCTAGACGAGAGGCAAAGTCCGAGTCGAGTTCCGAGGTTCGTAGAAAAAGGTAGCAGAGTAGGTTTCCAATCCAGAATAGGGCAAGGCTGAAGTCGTAGTCGAAAAGGCAGTTCCGTGATCAAAACGTGAAGGTCAATCAAGAAGGCTTCCAAATCCGAAGGGGCAAGACAGAAGACGTAGTTGAAGGTGAATTCCGTGGTAGGTAACAAAGAGCAAGAAGGAAACAGAATCTAAGGCGAGGTAGGTGCACAAAAGAACAACCAGGAGTAATACCAGACGAAGAGCAGTGGGTTCAGAAGGGTTTAAGTACTGTGCGAGGAAGAAGGTGCGTTGATTGATGAAGTGTCGTGGTTGGCTGATTTGCAGGGGTGGTGTCGTTTGGCAGAAGTGCTCAGGGCTGGAGTGTAATTAGTGCGGGTGCGTTTCCGTGTGAGAATGTGGTGAGTAAAGGGCGTGACAGTTGGTGAGGCTGAAAATAGTGTCACAAAGCGTTCTTTCAGGGCCCTATGCAGACAACACGATCCGGGGGGAAGTGAAGAAAACACAGGGAAAGAGGCATGCTAGGGGCTGGAAGGAAAACAGGGGGTGTGTCCATGGTGCGCTAGTGTTCAGGGGAAGTGTGGCCGAGGCAAACAGTCCAAGGCAGTCCGAGGCAAATTCATGAATGAAGCAAATGTCCAAAACCGGGTAATCCATCCTGACAGACAAATGGAGTTAAAAACCGGAGCGGGATCCGGCGGAGGGTCGGGGGAATAAAAAGGGGGTAACGGGACCAGACGCTCCCTGATCCCGGACCCAGATGGTCAGGACACCGTTGTGAAACCTATACTGTTGAGTCACTCCTGGACTCATGGGTAGGCGGGCTTCCAGGCGTCCATGTTCCAAAGCTGAGCCCCAATAGGCAGGAACGTCTTGTTAATATAACATGTGGGGCTGAAACTGGAGGCAGGTGCGGGAGATGAGTATCAACAAGGTAGGGCTGGATCGTCCTTAAGAGGAGGGGTTTACGATCATGACAAATAGGCAGTCAACCAGTTCTGTAGATAAATGTGATTTACATATGCAAAACTAGATTATACCCAAAACAGATATAATAAGAAAGTAATTTGGGGCTTGATTGTAATGGAAAAACTTAGTTTTTGTTTTGCATAAATAACGTACAAATGTTGATTGATAATTTTAGTAAGATATTTATGTTGAAGCCTTTCTAAATTTGGTAATCCTCATACAATTAACATAATATTATTTTTTTGTGGTTAACAGAAATTTAGTCATAGGATATACCCTGAAATGACATGTAATTAATTTCAAGCTAAAGTGCAAAATGATATTGTAGCTCAAAAGTATTTCAAACAGTTTAAAATAGCAATCAAATTTCACCTCCACTGTGGACTCTCTGAAGCTTACAAAGCTTTTTTTATCTAATCTTTATTGCTTTATAAAAAGATCAATAGATGCTGTTTCAAACAACTAAAATTGCTGGGAAGCTTTAGCTGGGTTAGTTAAAAGTTTCAGTTGCTGCTTCTTATAATTAATATAGCTGTCTACATATTCATACCACAATGAGACACTGCAATAAACTGATAAACCAGATTCACTTCCCCTGGGTCAAAACACTTTAATATATGCAATACATTCTGACTCTCCCTCTCCGCAGATAATAAACACTGCCATCTAGTGATATCCATCACATTCTTGCTGTCAAAAAAGTTAAAAGAGCACATGGGAGAAGTTCAACTGAGCATTTGCACACAACTGTAATGCAAGTTAAATGCCATGTTCTTAAAGTCCAATTGTCTTTGTCAGAAAGACAAACAAAATTAAGAATTTTACTTTGAAAGAGGAGAGTTTTGAATCCCTTTTTAAATTTCACTGCTCCAGCTCCATTTGGGCCACAACTAAGGGGCTTATAAATGTCACAATTGTACTTTAAGAGTTCTGTTGCATTAAACTATTAATTTAAACTTGCATCTCAATGGTGTCCATATCAAAATGCCTCCAGAGCAAATAACAAAACACCTGCTGTTTTTCAATTAGGTTTTTCACAATGCCTGACCTTTTAACTTCATTGGTTTCAACTACATGACTGAAAAAATGCAACTGAGGTCAAAGTCAAAGTCAGGTAATTAATTAAAATGGGCAATTACCATCCCCAAAAATAAATGAATTAACTGAAAGCTACACTGACCTGCAGCAAAATGACTTGCTATTAAATGAAGAAAACTATATAACGCTAAGAATTAGTCATTTGTTAATGCTGCATGTAGTCTTTTGAACATATGAAAGGTTACAAAAAAATTGGGACCATTGGTGTCATATTTCTCATTAGGTTGCTAGTAACTGAAGGATCTGATCAATTTCTAAATTAAATTTTTAAATGATCCTAGGTTATCTGTTTCAATAATATGGCTAGGTAAACTGGTCTAGACTCGCCACTAATTCTTCTATAAATCCATTTATCTATGTTTCCTGATTTCAATCTCAGATACAATTCCTTTTAATTTCTTCTTACATCCTCTGATTTTTTTCCACTTCATCCACTGGTTCTTTTTAAGAAATGGACCTGGCTGAGGTTTAAATAAAAGGCAACATACAATGATAATGATATGAACTTACAATAGGTTGCAAATACAATCTAAAGTCTTAAAAACAGGAAAGATGACAAAGCTAAAATCCTAATCAAACCTAGGTACCCTTCTCTAAAAGACGTCATACGGAGATGTAAAAAATCTAATCTTTTCAATCATGGACTGAGGCAATTAAGATGTGATTTGATAGACATATTCAATATCCTGTTACATAACTCCAAGACTGCCTGTATAGATTAGCATGTTTATGCCAGTTTCATCAGTAAGTTCATCACAATCGACTTTGTTCTAAGTAATCGGAATTGGAAATTGGAAATTGTCTTGAAAAAATTAACCCAACAGTCTAAATCATGACTAACAATAAAATCTTTTTTTTACAGTCACTAATGGAAACTACAAGTTTGTCATTTAAAATGAGAATAGAAAATACTTTTTTAAAAATAGGTGGTGGATGTCTACAACAAACTTGCAAAAAGCTAATTCCATCAGCTCATTAAAGAAAAGGATAGAGGAGATTCTCAGATCAAATTGCTCCTACTAACCAAGCTGACCAGATAGGTTCAGTGCCCTCTTTTCATTTTTAACCTTTCTTATATTGAAGTTGTTGAAGCTTGCTAATACATTCTTGTCTTCTGCCTTGAAGAGTATTTTTTTCTCCATTCCTTCCTTCTCTCACTTAGAGTTGGTTTGTTTGTTAGTGACATACTGTACATACCAATGTTATATTTTCATTGTGCTAGGGCTTAAAAGCACAAGGGGCCAGTTAAAGTTTTGCTACACACTGTATAAACTTGTGTAAAGTACCAATTAGAAATGAGACACAGCTCAATGCTAGTGCACTTACACAATTCATACTTCAGTGTTTTAGATATCCATGAGCACAAGCACATCTGGGAGCTCCAATCTGGATCACCTGCATGATGAAGATTTCTGCTACTGCTGCTTTACTACTGATTTCTTGACAAACTCCTTATAGACACTCTTGAGACATACAACATTTACATGGCCACTCATTCAAGACACTTTACACAAGCACTTACACAACACTAGCATACTTCTGCTTTCTGATTTTATTGATACCATAATATAATTAGCACAAGAAGGCTCTCTGTAGCATAAACACAACATACTGTAGAATTAACTTTAAGGTATAAAACTGTGCCTTACAGAAAGTTTTCTAAGGAATTTATTAAAAATGAGTCCATATTTGCAAGAACATTGAATTCCCATTGTAAGGTTGAATGTGGTATTTTTGGACCTGAGATAAGCAAAAGCAATTTTGTCATTACATAATGTACAGTTCTTGCTTCAGACATACAAGATTTTAAATCTGGCTCAAAATGTTATCTTTCCCGATACAAAACAGTTAATAAAAACATGATGTAAGTGATTGTATCACTTTTAATATTCCTTCCTCGTGTTACAAGAGGAAATATTAAAGTGGTAATTGGCTATTATGAGAATATATTAAGTGAGAACTGAGGAAACAAGCGGTCCCTAGACCCCTCTAAAATGAATGAATTCATATGTTTCATAATGAAACTCTTTTTCAGAGTTGGACTAATCTTGAAAATATCTTTTCCAAATAATTTCCAAAACATTGCAAAGCTTATTAATGATTTGTTTTTTGTGAACCTTTCCCATGATGATTTTTTGTTATTAATGATAGTATTGTGCAGTAAACATAAGATAATTGTAAATCATGGTACTGTGAAAATAAACACAAAGGTTATGTGTTGACCTGCTAGACTTGCATATTAGAAGAAAAGTGCATGCTATAGGGCTGGAGACATGTAATGGTCTTGCCTTTACATTAAGGATGCGATTAAAGGTCTTCTCTGTTCATTTCATAACTGTTATTAATAATTCTGCTTAAATCCATTTAAAACACCATTGCTTTTACACAGTAAACAATTTGCTGACTCCCTGTAGTTTTTAACAAGATGAACTGCTGCCCTATTAATGTCATTTCCTTTTGCAGTCCGCTCTCCCTATTTGCTGTACAACTGGAAAGAGGTAGGTGGTTAATTTCTGTCCTTACATAAAAAATTACCAGTTATTATAATAAATTATTGTTCAATTAGTAAAATACATCTACATGAAACAGATATTAATTGAAAAGTTTACAGCTAAATTTACTATCGAGAGATGTATTCAGATTCTTACCACAGGCTGCTATTGAAGAACCATTTCTAAACAATTTCTCATTTCTACACCTGATCTGCAGTGTGGCTGGACTTTTGTTGCATAATAGCTGCTTCATATCTCTCAGGTGAGTACTGCACTTCAAAGGCATATGAAGTGGGTCTCCTCCAATGTATAAAGAACTTAGGGAACTTTGCTGATGAGAAAAGTTCTATGAATTCAGTTATTTACTTATTAAATAGATATGAATTGGAGCAATGTACACATTCTTCATTTCTACCTGTGTGCAGGGGCAGAGGACTGTTTGAGACTACCTGAAAAAAAAAAGGTATCAAGGCAAAAGCTCCCCATGTGGATGTTATGACTTGTGAGAGCCAGTCTGTCTTCATCTTCAATTACTTTATGGAAAAAACATCTCTCTAAATGGTGAGAATTTGTTTTTACCACTTCAGAAAATTTTTGGTTTGGTTAAACAGTTTAAGTTTTCAAGGACAAACAACCAGAATGTCCTCCATATCGTGCTGACCAGAGCTCATAACCCTGGTTCTCAAGGCAGCTCTTATCTTGGATCGCTTTTGTATGTGTGCAGGCTTTCTACATGTCTTCAAAGCAGCAGCCTAGCAAAGAGCTAGGAGAAACTGTTTAGTTGGTCCAGCTAAGAAAATACTGAACTGATTTAGGATGTTAAGAGATGACTGTAAACACCAGTCGTCCACGGTCAGGTTTGCACTCCCGTGTTCGAGACCCATATGGACTTCTGGTCCATGAGAGAACCAGGGTCAACAAAGACTAAAGAATAGAGACCATTCACTGAAATGATTTGACTTAGTCATTAAACTGAAATGACACACTGAAGATCCTTAAGCTTTCCCACATGCATGTTTAATATGTTGGTCACTTAGAACTTCTGTCAATTGAAATTCTAAAGGCTTTCAAAACATACATTCAGTTTACATCTTAATCAAAAGTTCAGTTCCAGGAAACTGTTCTCTAAATCATATTTTACATAAGTCAGATTTCAACCTTGAGCCACACACACCTTTGTTTTATGCTTCGACGATAGTAGGCTTGTGTCGTATCCTATTCTATGTACTACTCACATGAACACATTTTGTAATATAATGAATACTTTATGTTCTGCAATAGAATGAAGGCAAAATGATTCACGGAATAGAAAATAATGGATGAAATGAATAAAATTGTAAAAATAAAAAATATCATGGCAAATATTAGAGGTTATGTAAGGATTAACATATATGCAAGTGTAAAATAAACTCTAATATGAAATTTTCTTAATTTCTGCTGGTATGTAAAGTCATATGTAAAATCACACATGTGGAAGTCAACTGTTACATAACTCCAAGACTGTCTGTATAGTTTAGCATATTTTATCCCAGTTTCATCCCCATGTGAATTCAACACAATCGACTTTGTTCTAAGTAATCTAAATTGGAAATATCAACACAGGCTCACAGCTTTGATCATCCACAGCAACCCGTTGCATAGCGACTCAGTAAATAAGAACTTACCTCACCAACCTGACGTTGTGCAAACAACTGTTAAAAAGGCCTTACAAACTAATTATCTACTGTCATCTTGTTGTAGTATATACCTTACATTTTGTTTTATTTTTTTAGTTTAAGATAGTGTTTTGATTGTGGACAATATTGCATGCACTTGCCTGGTTTTACGTGTTTTCCTCTTTCAGCATGCATCATTCTCAAATGGTTTTATTTGATATCACAGTCCTTCTTACTCTAGGATAGTACTAGAAACTTCAGGAAGGCCTAAGGGTTGGCTTTGTTGTGCTATGTGCAGCATGCAGGTCTGAAAGCCTACAGAGAAAGCAGAAATATTGTTTTGTGAATCTTCACTGGCTTGTCTGTAAGTTATCCTGTCAGCATGTGTTGCCAACAGCAGGAGACAGGTCATCTGAGATGATTCAGACGAGCATTTGCTGGTCAAAAACGTCCCCTGGGAGAATATGAATATGTCGCATTTTTTATTTGTTTTTTTTTCCTTCGATGTTCTCAGTGGTCTTGATCAGTGCAGAATATATTATATATCCCTAGAGGGTTACAAAAAAAACAGTCTGAGCAGAAGAGACAGAGGCTATTCTTTTTAAAATACAAAAACAGAATTCCAATGAAATCTCAAGACACAAATGCCACCCAAAAATGCTTTTTTTCTGTAAACATTCAGCCTGCAAATGAATTTAGATCTGTAACCTCTTGCTTTACAAAGTGTATGTGATCCCAGTTGAAGCATAGCAACTCCAAAAGTACTTTCAATAAAGTGTCTCTCCCTTCTGGTCTCCCATTTAAGATGCTGCTAAAATCAAAGAGGCAAACTGACTGTGACCATGATACAAATTTTTGTGTTTCAGTTTTCTGAGAAGATTTGAGAATGTGTTTTCAATGGAAAGTTGCTTTAAGTACTTTGATGTTCCTCTGAGTTGTTTTTATTATCAAGTTACTATAAGTATACATGTGCCCCGACTAGCTTTCTTGGTAGAGCATGAGACTCATAATTTCAGGGTGGTGGGTTTGTGTCCCACATCAGGCACCAGGTCCTCCATGTTGGAGGTTGGGCACAAGGCTGACAACCCTGTCCCGTGAAAAACTAATGTCACGGAAACAGCAACAGGATGTTGCTGTCCCTACATGCCAGAAGGCATAATGGGTAAACATCCATCTATAAATATACTGTGCATACTGTATTTATAAGAAATTGCCTTTTTTATTTGTTTTTAAACTCCAAAGACTTTTATCTTTCCTATGTATCATGCATTTTTACATAATATATACATATATGTATGTATGAGGAAAACTGAGATTAAACAAATTCTGATTCTTAAAATCCTTGGAAACACGTAACATTGTTCCAATTGATCTTAGAAGCATAAAATAGAACTCTTACTCCGACACAAACTTAAATACCATGACCAGCCTTAAAAACAAGCCATACACTTATAACATGACAGATGTCACATATACCTAAGGGCAAAGTATTCTGTGGAAGATTCCTACCGGCAAGAGATAGAGAAGAAAGAGAAGCAAACTCATTTTAATCCACACATATTACCTCCCGTAGGTCTGACAATTCAAGGAATGGTAAAAAGAGTAAATAAACATCAAGAAATCTGGAAAATGAAAAAAACAAATTTAATTTTAAAATAAGGCCTGCAAGTTAAATAATTTAGTAAAGGGATGGAATTATTTTTAGTGGAGTTGCTGTGTACACAACACAATTGAAGAAAAATATATATTTCTTGGAAAGCATCTGTGAAATAATTCTTATTAAAGTACACCGTATGTTACCCAGCAAACATATTCGTTTGTTTATCTGCAGGCTATACTACAGTACTCATAATATGTTGTGTACCTGTAACTGTAGCAGTGTTAATTTCGTGATGGTGGTAACTGTGTTTCATCAGCTCTTGACACACTGTTATGCAGTAATGGCATTACCAAAATATTAATGTACAAAATACTGTACATTACTCTTCATTTACAGAAAAATAATTCAACTCATTTCTGGCCTATATAAACCAAATTATATATATATAACAAGATTTATTATATATATCAAATCTTCCCACATTACAGAATTAATACAAAACTAAATACAGCAAACTAACGTCAGCATTAGGTTTTAAATTTTATGCTAGTGCATTAAAGTGGGACTCACTAAAACACTAGTTTTTTTTGGATAAGGCAAGAAGCGAGTGTTCTTATCATGTTCAGAATAAAATGGCTATAAGAGCAAAAAATACTTCTATTTGCAGACTTTTCCAACTCATGTTTGATGCATGTTATTCAGAATGTTTGAAGAACCATTAATGTCAGTTGAGGATGGTGGCTCTTGAGATGGATATCTTTTTTGCACATAATTCAAAATGATCTTTTCATTGCTGCATTTTAAATTATCAAGGTCTCCATCTTCACCTTAATGTGAGATGTTTAGAGCCCAGGGCATTTCAAAGAAAGACAGTTAGGCAATAAAATTAATTCAACACAAAAACTATTTTAAAATATTGACCTCACTGATGAACTGAAAGTAATTTAAACAAAGATTTTACCCAGATATGGGGAAAAAGGGTTTTTAAGTGTCTGAAGCGTAAAACCTACCTCATCTTCAGAAATTTGCAAATGTTTTTCCTTCTGGTATTAAAGGTCTAACTGGGATGGTTACTTATGAGAACACTTGTTATTCTAAAGAACTGGACTTTCAATTTTAGCACTCTCCCAGTAATCAACGTTATGACTTCTAACGAGAAATAAATCAGATTGCACTAAATTAATGAGACATCAGCTCTGCTGTCATGGAATTTATTCTAGAATGTTGAGATTGAGTTTATCTCAATACACCCAATGCAAACACTTAATGACTCCCTACTGCTTGGGCAATGACATGATTTATATGCTGGCTACTTTTTTCTTACTATTAGCACACTGTAGCTCAAGAAAAATCAATTCTGTTGTGGACTGTCTAGGACTCTTCACCCAAGGGAATAATTTATACTTCCTATTATTAATGCAGCAAAGAGAAATTGGCTCGTGTATCCATGCAACCAGTTAATTATTTTAAAATTTACTTTTTATATTTAAACATCTATACAGTTCTGATGTGAAATGGATCTTATCTGGGGTATACCTTCAAGACTTGTCACTGTTTGCTTTCTAATCCATTCATAGAAATCATTACTTGAATCAAGCCACTGGAATTTTACATGGGCAAGTATGTGTAAATGTTTACTGAGCAAAAGGTATTTGATCTGACAAATTAGCTCTGGTAACTAACCTCGGGTCCTCTACACATCATTAATTGCACTCGGCGGGACACTGTAAAATATATAGTATTTAAATAAAATGCATAGATTAATTAGCCTCTGTGTTTGAATATTGTGTCAGAAACAATTGTTTTCAAGTATGTATATTTTGATTTGAATTATACATATTTGCTCATAACATCTAAATAAATACAGATAGTACTGTATCTAGGTAATATTATATATATAAATAATACTTTTTTAATATTTGTTTAGTAATCCACTATACTGCATAAGAATATTCATATGATCACTACTTTAATGGTATGTAAGAAGGAAATGAAGAGAATTATACTATCTATGAGAAGTCTGTTTATCATCCTAATGGGTATTCAATAAAAACACCAAGCAACACTGATGCAGTATTTGGTTGTGTCAAAATTGTTTGCAGCAGCATCTCTTGCTCATAAGCAAATTGTGCTTTTCATGGTAATATTTGGTGAGCATTTTCCAAGTTTAATGGAGTAAAAATGGCAACCTGCTAAAATAAAAAGAGGAATCTTAGGGCTAAAAGACAAAGGACATGCAAATTCTACAGCTTTTTCTGACTTTCAAAATTAATATAACGGTCTGTGCTCAAAAACGAAATTGTGGACCCTTCATTATAATCAGGTTTTCCCTTATTACTGCTGTAATGATAACAAGCAAAAATCTTTTAAAAAAACAAACTTAAAGAAGCTAGAAGGCAGAAAACTGAATAAAGGCAGTTGAGGGCAGATAAGGAAAAGAAAAACAAACTTAACAAAACCGTCAAGGAGAGGTCTCTACAATGTTGCCTTGTCCGACAAGGCTGTAAGGCTTTTAAGTACTCACGGTGCTAAATTTATTTTATTACAAAGAGCACATGGGTAAAATTCACATACTGTATCACATTTGGTATTTAGATCTGTATTTGCAAGAAGTAATGAGAAAGCATGTTAAAAGATATTTGTACCAGTAAACCCATCTGGCTATTGCTTATCACACAGTAAGAAGCAAGGAGTAAAGTCTTTTCCTAGAGCCTTTTTCCCTTTTACTGCAGATTCTCTATACAAACCGTCATTAATCCAGCATGTGCAAACCGACTGTAGCAGGCTCAAACCCAGGAGACTTCAGACAGGTAAAGGCAAGTTCACTCATAGTTGCAAACCTAAGTCTTTATTCAAGAAAATAGCTCAAAATAACCAATAGGGAATATATCAAGATATACAGTAGTCTCCAACTTAGTCTGTCAGGTAGTCGTTTACTCCTTTACAAAGTCTAACTAATGACAGAATTGTGCAGTTTTTATAACTAGGTCTCATGCTCCAGGCCAGATGCCTCTAAATGGTGGCATAATATCTGGCATGCCATGCTTACAACTACCTCAAGCTAAGAAAATGTTCAAAAATGTTACACGTGTATATTTTTTCACAACATTTGTCAGGTTGAGTTTTAATCTGTCAGTAAAGTTCTAAAAGCTTTGTTTAATACTGGAGAATTGACAAGGGCACATGGTCAAATTTTGTAAAACAAGTTTGATAATCGAAGGAACTGTTTTGGGGAGAAAACATCAAACATGAGGTCCCTGTTTTTAGAAGAGGATTTTGTACTGGAAGCCTGCCATAGTCACAGAAGATTAGAACTTGTTGAATACATGAGAGTAGCCTACAGACCAGTGAACAAAATAAACTACATTATAAATTAGGGCAGCACAGCATCCAAATGACTCAACCATTAACGGCTTTTTGTTGGAGATAAAGCTAGACATCACCAGTTCAAGCCTGCTTTTTGCCATTAGCCTGCAAGGATTCCCAAAATGCTGCCATACAATTATTTGAAAGTTGTTAGGCTTGGGTGAGTTTAATTCAGCCACAGTATGCTTGGTTGGCCAAGCAACAGCATTCTCTGGGACTTGCTGGTAGTCTGTGACAGAGTCATCACTTATCCTTTTGGTGCCAAACCTGACATTATGGACCCCTATGAGTGGCACAGTGGTTAGCATTGCTGCCTCACAGTGCTGAGGCCCTGGGTTCAATTCTGGACCTATCAGCATGGAGTTTGTATGTTCTCCATGTTTACATGGGTTTCCTCTGTGTGCTCCCGTTCCCTCCCATAGTCCAAAGACATACTGTTAGATTAATTGGCTTTTGGGAAATTTGTCCCTAGGTCTGAGTGTGTGTATGTCTTTGTTTTTGCCTACAATGAACTGACATCCTGTCCACGGTGTACCCTGCCTTGCACCCGATGTTTGCCAGGTTAGGTTCTGGCTACCCTGCCATACCAAGTTGGAAGAAGCGTTGAGAAAATCAAAATCCTTGGATGGAAGGATTGATGGACACCTATGAACACACAGAATGTCAGATGGGGAGTATTATGACAGTGGACAAATAGGAAAAGACATCAGAGAAAGCTATATTGTAGTGGATCCCCAGTATCATAGTTCACAGTCTTGTCACGACCGCCAGCCAGCAGAGATCAACCCAAAAAAAGAGCTAACCAGTGCCAGCAGCGGGTTGATAATAACAAGCGCCGCCGCACATGTTAATCCATCAGCTCACGTCCAACCATGCGGCAGGCAGCGCTATTTAAACCATCCTAACCCGCTTCCCGCTGCTCGGTATTGAGTCTTCTCCTAGAGAGCTCTACCTCGCCTTTGTTTGTACCTCGCTTGCGATACTTCTCCCGGCTTCTGAACTTCCCTTTTGCCCTTGGACCTTGAACCTCGCCTGTCGTTTTGGATTGTATGCCTGTCTCTGTATCTTCTGGCTTTCGAACTACCTTTTGCCTTTCAACCACAAACTCGCCTGACGTTTTGGATTATACGCCTGATACGATATCTACCCGCTCGTTCGTCTACATAGGATCCTCATACCTCATCACTGGGATTCGTTACAAGTCTGTGTTCCCCAGTACAGGCACAGAGTTTACACTGCTTATCTAAGTTTATTAACATCTGTTGATTCCATTAGAGAGAGTAAAATAAAGAAGGTGGAGGTAGAGGAAATTAAAGCAGAAATGATTACCTTAATGTATAGTAAGTCTGAGGCTTTTTTGTCAGAGGTATCTAATATTAATTAATTAGCATTCCTGTTAACAGAATCAGTCAGGCATTTCTTTAGTTTCTGTTTTCTGCTTTCACAATGTGTCTCTGGCTATCATGAAAAAGGGTCAGACAGACAGAGACAGAGAGATAAAGACAAGATTAATGCCTTATGCACTCAAGAATACAAACTTGACAAAAGGTTAACACACCACAGTGCTTTGTAACATTAAGAAAAATACCTACTGTACCCACAGTAGACATAGGTAGTAATTTCAGTAACTTAATAGGAAGCTTAACTACTATATGTGGTGAGGGTTAAATTTCAGTGCATCCAGTAGGTTTTGAAAGAGTAACATTTTTAGTACAACCTAAGTACAATCTCTGAAATTATATTTTTGCTTTTGTTGTGTTCTGTTTTAGTGTTTTTCCTTCAGACCTAAGGTAGCATAAAACTTTCTTGTGTTATGGGGGAACCAAAGTTAATGCCATTGAAGGGCACTCCTAAGTATAATAGGGATCTAGTGAGGTTATATATGATACCATCGAAAGGAGAATGTGGTTTTAAGCTTCATTTATCACATCTACCCAAACACCTTACCTCAGCTAAAGCCAAGCAAACACCGTTCTTACATACAGAAAAGTAACAAACCTTTTCCAAGGATGATTTATATATTTTCAGATTGCTCAAGTGATATCTTAGAAATGAATTATCTTTGAATTGCAAGGAACAGTTCCAGAGCTGTTGATGATTATCCTGATAAATGTGGACTTTCATATCTTTAGGCTCAACAATGCCATTTATTTGTGCTATACACATCCATAGAATACCATGTATTCATTTCTAAGACAATCTGTCCATTACTTTGCCCTCTATCAAAAATTGCCTCCAGCTAATGTTTATGTAATACAAATTACTTTTTTTAAAAATCCTAAAATGAAAAATCAGTCAAGGCAGGTCACTTTCTGACAATCTGAAAGTGTCTGTTGATTGAGAATAAAAAAAAACTGAAAGCTAGAACTCAGAGGACAACCAAACAATATTCATTAGTTTTCAACTTATTAATGCTAAAATTCTGTACTTTTTTCTCATACTGTTAGTGGAAGAAGGTTAAACCAATCTGTCTCCAATGGAACGCATTTCACATATCTTTACATGAATATTATGTTTTAGCACTTAAAACATTATTTGACATTAAAGTAATAGAGTAATAGACAATTAAGAAAATTAATAATTAATAAAGATATCATTTCCATCCAGTAGATGCATGATGCTGATACTCATGGATTCAACAAGTTCTAAAATGAACATTTGGGTATTTCTGTGTTATTAATAGTAATGTTTTCTCTTTCCATGGTGGGTTCAATGTGCCCTGTGTACTTCCACTTTTAGTGTGTTTCAGTAGGTGTTTGTAGAAGGACCAGGGGAACAAGGACCTTCTTCCTTCCTTTCATAACACTTTTAATGCCAAATGGCAAGACAGGGCTAAATTAATTAAAAGTCAATTGCTCCCAATGCACTCAACTCTACCCCTTGCTCTCAGAGTACAGAGGGACTTAGTATTAACTGCATTTCAAGTGGCAAATCTAACATGAGTTAATACAAAACATCTACTCTCTTCTCTATATAACAATAATAACAATAATAATAATAATTGCTTGCATTTATAAGTTGCTTTTAAATCCAAAGCATCACAATATTTACAATATTTATACATAGAAGAGGACCCACTTCACCCACCACTGAAGTGCAGCACCCACCTGGTTGGCATATGCCAGCAATTATGTACTGGTAGAACCACAACACAGATCAAGCAGGAAAGAGAGAATTTGCATCAGCACTTAAATTTAGGGGGGAAATTAGGTAGGACAGACTGCAGAATGAAGATCTGGAGCAACCTATCCAGGGTGGAATTTAGCCAGGAAACTTTCTTCTCTGTCCTGTCCCTAGTTTCCTGCCTGCTGTCCTTCCGGTCCCTCTCTTTCCCTTGGGCTATATATTTTCTGGTCTTGCACTCAGCCCTCGCTCAGCATTGACATTCGGATGTCCTGAGACCCGCCTAGCACCAGGTCGCCCCACGTCCGCTACCTGAGGGCATAGGTTTCTATACGGCACTCCTGAACTCTTTGCACTGACGAGCCCGGGCCTTTTTCCCGTCTCGCCGCTTCGCATATGGGTCTTTTTCCGCTCTCCTGCCTCTCCACGGTTAGTCCCTTTGGACGTCCGTGACAGAAACTGTGATTAACAAAACTACTGTATCAAAAACTGTCAAAGGATCTTTAATGGCCAGGAAAGTTTAACAGCTCGTTGAAAGGATGGCACTTCTACAGCACAGTATCTACAGTCAACATACTGGGGTATTGCATTAGAAATTCCAATCTAGGCTTGAACCGACCTTTACATCAGCCAACACCATTTACAACCGCAAACTGCTTAGTGGTCTCCTGTCCTATGGCTATCGACTAAGGCTATTCTAGGGCCTATTGACTAGGGCTAGCCTTGCTTAGCTTCTGAGATCTGACAAGCTAAGGCAACAAGGTTGCAATACTTCTGGACTTTAATATGACTTTCATTTTTCTTGTCATATTGGTACTCTCCCACTTTTATAAAACCGGAAAACTAGACAAGTATGATGGTAGTGATCATTGGGAGAAAGGCCTGAGTTTTTTCTCTCATAAAAAAACTAAAATTTTAAATGGTTTAGCACACCAGCCAAACCCAAAATAGTGATATACAGTATATTGTAAAGGAACATCCATTGTTGCTGAAAACAGAAGAAAAGAAACACAATGTTTCGGCTGTGGAGCCTTCTTTGGACTACCTACTTGAACAATAGTATATTGTAATTATTATTAGGTGTTTGTGGTAGGTTGATTGTCACAGTGTATTCCGACAGGCCACGTACCATGAGAATGCTTTTTCCTCTGCACACTTTCATTGTATTTCAACTTCTCTCTCACCCTTTACAGTAAAACATATTTACTTTAGCATCAGATCTAACATCATACTGGGAAGCAATTACATGAAGAAATATTTCTTGAATTCTGAAGGTCACACCAACCCAATACACTCCAGAAAATACTATATATGTTATACAGTAACCATCGTTATTAGCATACCTTCATGCCTATTTGCCTGTGTAGCACTGAGTTTATATTGTCCCCTTCTCTGCTCTTATAGAAAATAAGAAAATAAGGCCCTTTACTGCTGCTTGTTGAGACTTTAATACACAATTTATTGATTAGCTGACTGATATATAATTTTTTGTCAAAGATTATCTGAATTTCCAAATTACTTTAGATATTAAGATCCTAATACAATGTATTTATCTTAGGAACACAGTCACACTGTATCTCAATTTCATGAATTTGAACATGAGAATTGAAAAGAAGTGGAAAGTTGTGGTAGGGCTGAACTGCAAAACGCAATCTAGTGTACATCCATCCACCCATCCTGCACTTAAAACTTAAAACTAATAAGGGTTCATAAGGAATATTTACTTAGGATAATATATCATATCAAGAGAAAATGTGATGCATTTCCTTGTGATATAATAGCAAGAACATGTTGCCTTGTCACTTAAATGCAAACTTCATATAAAAATAATCTTCTGAGCAACATCCATTGTTGCTGTACAAGTTTAGTCTTTCACCATTTGCTGTTAATACTATTGTTATTACCATGTTATTACCATATTATCAACATTAAATTTTCTTACCATTTGCTGTTATCACTAATAATCTGCAGAAGAACAGATGTGTTTTATTTTAGGAACTTCAAAAGCTTTTGTCAGACTATTGGCTATTTTCCATATGGTTAATCTTAGAACTAACTAAAAAAAACTTCCATGTCTATAATATTTTTTTCTAATTCCACACTTTATCATCCATCTTCTTGTTTTAACTCAAAGCACATATTTTTTAGAGTTTTTCTCTCCTCATCTTATCAGTTTCATGAATATGTTACTTTTCCTTAGTGAATGTACTGTATTTCCTCTTTTTGCCTTGATCGGTTTTATTTAGATAACTACCGTTTTTACTGTATTTGTTGATTTTGGTTTCTTCTCAGCATAGCAAATTTCAGTTCTTATTTTATAATCTTCCATAGAGTAAGGATAACTCATTTGACATTTATATTTACATTTATACACAGCATGTTCAATATGTGCTTTATAAAAGGTTAATTTGAATTAATAAACTAATATGTAGGATTAAACCATAGAGAGGCAATAAAATGCATCAAATGAGTATTGTAAGCATTAGAATTTGTTGTATTTTTAATGCTTGTCAGTATATTAATCACATTCAAGAACTTTTCTCCACTGGAAAACTGAAAGCTACCATTTCCTTTCAGTTTAGTTTTAACTAACAGTAATATAACTAAAAGTTATCTTCTATGCATTAGTCAAAGTATATTTCACTATGGAAAAGAACTATAATCAAGATTTCCCTGCTATTGTTGAATCAGATGTACATCTGAAATATAGAATCTGCTTGTAGATGTGAACATTGCACATGCCTTCATAGCAATACATTGAAGTGTTTGCAGAATGGAACAATTTCATTATATTTATTGGATGTTCTTTCTAAATCAACAGTTTACATCTATCCTCTTGTTGTTCATTCCTTGTATTTTTTTTTACCTAAAGTGTGGGTGGAAAGTGGGATGAAGTTAATGTCTGACTAAGAACTTCACATTAAAACTATAAAAAGGGATTATAAGTATGTGTGTATATTTTATAATGATAAAAATTGAATAGTTTTCACAGTCATTTCATTATCTTGGAGATAAAATATTTCACTTATGCATACCACAAAGCACTTAAAAAGCAGATTTCATCATGGTGACATCCAAATAAGTCAATGAACTGAAAAATTGAGAGTTTATATTGTCTTCAGAGATGAATGTAAGGCTTTTATTTATCTGCCACTTGAGGCAATTTAAAAGTGTTGCAAAATATGAAAAACAGTACACCTACTGTAGATAGAGGAGCCATAGATCTGATAACCTTGACTGCTCTTGAAAACTAACAGACTGACATTGTGTAATCTGCATAACATCAAGGCAGAAATACATTGACAACATTTTGAGGCAAAAATCAATGAGACTTCAAACAAAAAGCCTACAAGAGAAAAGAGCACATGAAGAATGTTGCAAATTGAACCTACACAAAGAAATCTCCTGATGCAATCTTAACATTCTATCATGATAGCACATCCATTGATCTTGTTTTTGCAGATGGAAAAATCAGTAGAATCTATAAGAAAATTAGACACAAGCAACCTGCCAATTAATCAGCAGCTGCTATTAATTAGAAGTAATAGCAATGTCATATGTAATCTTGTTATTTCACATGAGGTATGCAGAACACAGTGCTAATGTCTTGTCATACAGTGGCTAATACAGACTCTCTCTCAGGGTGGAAAAATTTTCCTAATCTTCCCTTTTGAAAATAATGGGATGAAAATTCAGAATGGCAAATTTGTCTTACCTTACTTTTTCTGCACTTTCTTGTGTGGCGTTATCAAGTGACATGCTAAACCTGTGTAACTTTTGTTACTGTTTTTAACATAAGTGACAATGCGTTTCATAGAAGAAATAATAGAACAGAGTATGCAGTTTTAACTTCAGAAAGAATATCATAATTATTCTTGTGCCAAGTATTAGAAATAACAGCTATTGACTACACTCTAAACTAGATCAGCTGTAATGGTTTTGGTGACTATGTATTACTGAACCAGTCACATTTATTTAGTCCTACGCATTTCCATAAGGGTTTAAAAATAAAACCAACCAAACAAAAAGCCTCTTCAAAGAAAATCAGACAAAAGAAGGACATTTTCTGAGTGTCTGAGTAATCATGTGTATTGGCCAAAGTGCTCCTGTGCACTCCTCATTGTAGATTCCAGATTCTAAAGAGGTTTAAAATGTATCTTTGATAGGCATGGAGAAGGGCAGCATTTGCGTCAGTCGGGTCAAGCAAGCCTCTGATTGCCTTTTAGAAAGAAAAGATCTGTGTGGGGTGCAGCTATTTTCCCAAAGAAGCAGGGCCAGGCCAAATGTGCCAGTTATAAATTGGTCTACTATCTAATAGCTACATTGACTGTTATGATTTTTATTTATCCTGTGTTAAATGTAGAATTAATCAGTTGTTAAATTGGATTTCTTCCTATGTTTATTCCATCTAAGAAGGAAGGAAATAGACCAAGTGTTGTAAGGTTATAAACTTTAGACAGAGATTGGTAAAGTTGTATACAGTATATAATATATACAGTAGGATGCTATGTTATTGTATTTGGCTAAATAAGACACATCTTCATGTCTGACTAGTTTTACAGCTGCTGTATAAACAGCCATCAAAAGCTGAAACTGACAGCTGCTCAGCTACAGTAAACTGGAGGAATATGTGGGTGGTCAACATAATACCTGTCCGCAATATTTAAGAAGCTATGTTGACCTGACCCACACTGTTCACTCTTGTTCTAGTGAAAGAATGCATCAGGTTCAGCCTCATCTGCCAGAACTTCTTGTCTTTCGGGTGATTTATGACATCACAAAAATGACAAGCCTTAGCCTCCTGTCAGTTTAAATGTGTGTGTGTATATGACAGAGCATGATGCACAGCAGTAGACGATGCATCTAGGAGAAAACCCTGCTGACAGCTGAGCACTACTCACTCACATCCCTTCATTTACCTGGTGGTAACAACCCCATCTACAAGATGCTTCTCATTTGCAGCATTGACCTTGAGAATGATGGATTGGAATCAGAGACTAGCTTTTTTTCCACCAGAGGGTGACAAGGGTAGACAGTAAGGAATTTCAGCTTTATTGACCTGTTTTCAGAGTTTGAAAGAAAGCCTTGAGATCTATAATGTTAACTAAATGTGTCTGACCTTGGGAGGTTTCAGCCAAAGGGCAGCTCTGTCTTCATTTCAGCGCACTTTAACCCTGAGCTGGGTCATCAGCTGTGACAGCTGCCTGCCCCACTTGCTGGCAACCTCCAGTACAAATTGTGTGTTTCTGAGAATAAATGAATTGAGCTTGACCAAAAACACATTCAATTTCTTTACACATACATACTGTAATAGTTCCACACTGGACTAAGAGGTATCAGACCAGAACAAAAACTAGATTTAATTAAACATATTAAATGTCAGTTCTAGAAAAGAGAAGCATTGATTAATGTTTTCTCACATGTTTAAACTGTGTAAGGTACTGCCAACCTAATCCCCTCAAACTGC
This sequence comes from Lepisosteus platostomus, assembly GCF_059453375.1. Taxonomy (NCBI): domain Eukaryota; kingdom Metazoa; phylum Chordata; class Actinopteri; order Semionotiformes; family Lepisosteidae; genus Lepisosteus; species Lepisosteus platostomus. The sequence goes on from NC_142621.1 coordinate 39,488,694, forward strand.
TCCACTAGCAAAGTGTTCTCCTTTGTTCCTCCTGGAACTACTGTGTTAGGATTTCAAAACTCCTCATGAAACCAGATTGAGATGAAACACACCTTATTACTGGACAATGCGAAAGAAGTTTACTTTGAATTAAAAGGTGATGAGGAGGTGTTAGACACAACAGCGCTAAACCATATGATGTGAAAGCACAACCATATTAAAAACCTCTCAAAAATATAATGTGCCAGTCAGAAAAAAAAAATAGAAAACTAATAAGAACCAGATACATTTGGCACCGGTATATGTGAGCCCTTTATTCTAATATGGCTGGAGCCACTGCTTTGAGCATATGGTTAGTTATCAGTCTGGACACATCTAAAGCTCTAAATTTTATTCCTAAATAAAATTAAAAAAGGAAAATGAAATTGAATTACGCAGCATGAAGATGGCTTGACGCATTTATTTGACACCTTTTTCCAAGGCAACCTACAGAAAATAATTACTTTTGTACAATGTAGTATTTCAATTTCACAGGTAACTGTAACTTGTGGTACTTGAAATAATCAGGGTGATAAGATGATGCTGTGGACACTTTATGACAAAACAATTTATTTAAAAGTAATGCAAAACTTGTTACAGAATGGGTAATAAAAAATTGAATAGAAGTCTGTCTTAAAACATGCACAGAAATGCTCTTCTACTGTAGATGTCAGACAGCACAAATGTGATAACAAATTGTACAGTATGTTTCATTGTAGAAAACGTATAGTTTTTGCAAACATAGGTATCATATTTACTGATCTAACACACCTTTGGAACTACCACGTGCTACCTAAATGTTCCACTTACGAAAATTAAACTTGACCGCATGATGTCAAGCACAAAGCATTTCAATGTATTGCATTCGCATATCCGTCCCTAGCATGTATTGTAATGCATTATCTGTAAAAAACATTTTTAGATACTATTTGTACTTCATTTACACAGAAAGTGCCAACTTTTAAACACTTTTCACTTGTTAAAAGGTATTATTGTGCCACCCTGCTCAGAAAAAACATTCCACCGCATATCACTGACAAAATGAGGTAGTGCCCCATATGACACCGAAGATGAATATATATTATGAATTATCGCTTTCAATTTAAGAACCACACCTCTCATATTTTGAAAGCTTGCAATATTATGAAAATGTATTGTGATAAAGGGCTCATACGATCTCTGCTGATCTCTATCACAAACTGTTTCCCTTGTTCACCTGTTGTCCTCATTCTGGAACAGTTGTACTTCATATTATATATATTATTATAACCACGCTTATCTATGTATTGGTTGTTTGTATCTGTCTTACGTGTTATGTTTACACATTCTTGTTCTTATCTGTTTGTTCCTGCATTTCATCTTAAATCAGCCAGCAGCCATATCGCCCCACAGCTCACACCTATCATTAAAATCCCAGGGCATTTCTTGGAAAGAATAGGGTTGTTACCTCGGTGTCTTGGCCAAGTTTCCCATTGTCCTTTACCAATTATGGCCTCCTAATAATCCTCATCTATGAATTGGCTTCATTACTCTGTTCTCCTTCCCACTGATAACTGATGTGTGGTGAGCGTACGGGTGCATTATGGCAGCTGTTGCATCAACCAGGTGGATGCTGCACATTGGTATTGGTGGAGGGGAGTCCCCATTACATGTAAAGCGCTTTGAGTGGTGCATCCAGAAAAGCGCTATATAAGTGTAAGGAATTATTAGTAGTAGTAGTACTAATAGTATTATTATAGTATATCAGGATTAAAGAACTATCACAATTGTCTTCCCTCCTCTAGAGGGCGCTCCTACCCTTTTGTATTCCCGTTAGTTTAAGTTCCTACACCTGTGTCTTGTTACCTTTTTTATTATTTAAGTTTGGCGTCTCTGCTTTTCGTCGCTCAGTATTGGAAGACGTCTGAAGGCTCGCCTATCCACCGGGCTCAGCAGAAGCCCGAGGGCAAGGCCTTTTACCCAGGCGACCTGACCATCTGAGTCTGGGGTTCGGAGTGCCTTGCTCCGTTATGGTTTTATTTTCCATGTTCCTGGATCCCTTTACCCTGTTTTTGTCTGGATGGATCTCCCGGTACCTGGACCTTGGACTGTGCCCTGTTTCCCCTTTTGGACTTCCCTCTGGACTAGATCTATACGCCCCCTGAACACCGGATCACTGCCATCACTGCCCCCCTGTCTGTCATACCGTCCTGATCCTTGCCATGTTTTCCCTTTTGTCCTTCTCCAGCCACTTCCAGATTATACCGTCCGCATAGGGTCTTTACTACGGGTCAGGCTTCTGTGACAATAAATCGAGGTTTCTGTCATTCCATAGGATCTAGAGGTAGAGCTTTCAGTTTTCAGTTTCAGGACCACAGGCTGCTATTTTTTTGTTTGATTAATTTTCTTTTTTCTCTTTTTGTGAACATTGTTTTCCTGCAGAGAGATCTTTAAGTAAATAACCATTTTTGCACATTTTTTTCTGTATTTTATGACTTCCGTGACAACATTTGAATTTACGTACTAAAAATGAATGTACTGTAGATGTGCCCTGGGGCTCTGGGTTCAATTCCAGGTCTGAGGTGCAATCTGCAAGGAGTTTGTGTTTGCCTTTGTTTCCTCCGAGTGCTCTACTTCCCTCCCATAGTCCAAAAACATACTGGTAGGTTACTTGGCTACTTGGAAAACTGGTGTGAGAGAGTGCATGTCTGTGCTTGTGTCCTGCAGTGGACTGGCATCCCATCCAGGGTGTATCATGGCTTGCATTCTGTATTAAACTCTGGTTCCCCCATGTCCCTGAATTGGAAGTGGTTAGAAAATGGACAAAAGGACAGATGGATTGATACGTAATGAATGACAAGCAGGTTCTGCAGTCAAAACGTTTTATCCTTTCTCATTTTCAGATTGAAATCAATCTCTGTGTGATCAGACATACTTCACCATTTAAATTCATACAGTACACATAAACATACAGTAAAGTGAAAAATACTCATCAGTCACTAAGAACAATGCATAGGACAGACGTACAGACATTTGGACCATTTTATTCATCACTATTACTACTACATTTTTTATACTTGGTTTACCAAGTTTGAAAGTATACAGACAGCACTTTCTAATCTTAGAAGCTATCTAATCTGCATTTATCCATCCATATAGCTCTGCTTATACTGTATGTCTACATACATACACATATATATACAGCTGAATGATTTTTAAATCGATTTTAGAGACAAAAAATAATCTCCTAAGACTTAGAGCTCAACTGCCTGTGATAACAGGTTAACATGGTGTCTGATTTTATCCCTGTGTGGAGTGCATCCATGTTAAGACCATAGGTCCTTAGGGAAATTAAGGCTGGAGGGTGAGTCAGTGTCAGTAGAACTTACTGAGTCTGGAGGGCAAAGATGTTGCATCTTAAAATGTCTAGACCAAAAACCATCTGCTACAAATGTGCATCCCTCCATGTATATAATAAATATTGTAATACCTACTTCTCTTCTCATTTATTAAGTTAGACCCAAACTCCAATACCATGATTTCTTCAGTGAGATATAAATTCGAAACACTTTTGGTCCTGTAATGGAAACAATCTCACAATTGATCTTTGGCTCTGTTTACTTTATAGAGTGAATCGTTTATAGAGTGAATGGTTGTTTTTTTGTTGTCATTTATTTTAACTCATACAGTATATACACCTAGGACCTTTACAATGTAGTCATCCCAGCGTTTGATTGTGTACATCTTTATGTAATTCATGTCTGTGCTATTAATTAGAAGAAGTAAGGAGCTAGATAAGCAGCAGCCATGCCAGGTCACTCTTTTTGTTTCAGTTCAAGACAAAAAAAGCTTATTGTCATATAACACTGCAAGACATTTGAGTATAATCAATCTCGTGAATTTTATTGAATCTATTACCACACATTTTCTATATCATCTTAGCTCTTTTGTTATTCATTTCCTTCCCGATTTGACCACCTGAGGCTAAGGATAAAGGTGTCTGCTAATCCGTCACGGTATAATATCAGCTATAAATGCTATAAAATTGCCAGGGATATTTTAACAAACAGAAAGTAATTTAATCTTTACTTTTAGAGAGATTATGATATTGTTAAGACTCGGTTCCAAGCTTTTAATTTTAAATACGATTCCTTCTGGAAACACATTGATCCCCAAAAGTGCTTCATGCATGGAGTATTTTTCTGTAGGATAACAGAGGAATGATTACATAGATTTAAATCTATTGCTGCGTCAACATTCCTTTTCAGATGTGAAAAATATTTAGCTCTTTGGTGATACTACAGATTTATAATAGACTTTTAGGAAAAGTTTTTTTTGCATGCTATTGGTTAAGAATTGTGTAAAGCTCAGATAATATCCATGTGTATTCAAAGCAAAGAAAAGTCTTTGTGGCTTGCACAGTATATAGGGGTCATTTTTTATCAGATATGAAACACTTCAGTTCATCGTTTATCTATAATTCATATGTCGCTTTTTCTTCAAAAGAGCAGAAATCTGTTCTGGAATTAATACAAGGAAAGATGAATGTTAAATAAAAGGAGTTTTATTTAAGCAAGAAGATTTGTTTAACAGTGGTGTCCTACTTCTTGATTACACATTTAGTTTACAGATCTAGTTTAGCTTAAGTAACGTTCCTAGGATTCCAATTAACAGTTTTGTAAAGAGAATAATAGGACGTTCACTGCAGTTGTATTAGTGTGTGGGTTTTACGGATTCACAGTGTCCCATTGTGGAAAATATATAAGCATATCTTCACATCAAACTTTTTAGGCTTTAGCAGTTTACTCTAATTTATTATGTTTGGACATACAGTAGCCAACAAATGCCACATTTTTTCAGGGTTACCTGACACCATAAAATTGTGACACCAAAACTGATGCTGCTTGCACAATGGGCAGAATGTGAAGCACATCAGTGGCCTGATGCCACTCCTCCCCAGAAAAGCTTTTATAGTCAAGACCTAGAGTTTACAGCATCGATCTGGTAATCTCTGGAGCATTCAATTCTGCTCTGTGACTCAGCCCAGCTTCTGCTAGACAAGTGTCCAAATCAAAAATGCTATCCATTAAATTGGGCGTAAATTGGCACCCGACTTTACAATCTCACATTACTGTGCTAGAAGAGACAGATATAGAAGCCTGTAAATCTCAGCTGTCTCATTCTTTGTTGGAGAAATGGAAGTCTGGGTAGGAGACCAAAGTGAGTCTCACTCTCACAAATGACCTCTTCAAACCTATACTCTGCATGACAGTTTTAAGATTCTTTTCCTTTTAAATGCACTACCTATTGAAATATCCTCCTGAAATTACAAAAAATAATTGTAAAAGATCTACATAATTAAAGGACAGCTTTGATCCTTAACTCACACACTTAACTCACCATTTGTCACCAAAAGTCTTCACCTGAGAATACAATTCCAGTCTATCAAATGTTTATTATAAACAAAACATACTGTACAGTAGGTTCAAAAGACCAGGCAATTGCCATGCAAGGGCAAATAATAACAAAATTAGATTATATCATGATTATTATTTTAAAATATTGCAAAAGAAAACTATTACTAAAGAGAAACAAACTCAATGATATGAATGCAAATAAAACTCAGTATGTTATAAAAGTGTTATGCAAATAACACTTAAACGACTCTTTTCATCACACCTAGGAATTGTAAAGCATTTCAAACATTAAAAATTATGCTTTGAATTCAATTGCCTTTCTCATTTCATCAGTTATTTTGGAAAGACACATATGTCTACATAACATATAACGCAAAATTCCACAGCAGCACTTAATAATATAAAACACACATTTTAAAGTTTAAAGCCAAACCTAACATTAACATGAATTCAGGAATAAGAGTCAATAAATTTAATCAAATAGTAAATAGCACTTTTTAAACAAATGTTCTATTAAACACACTAGTTAACCATTACTTTATGTAATGAAAACTTCACCTCCCTCAGTTTACTTCTTTTAAATTAACGATATATAATATACTATTTCTTAGTGTTTGTTTTACATCTCCATATTTGCCATGTTTAATAGTGCGCTTTACAGCAAACAATCTTTTGTCCTCTTCTGTTTTCCTTCCATTAGGATGTGACCTTTTTCTCTGATTTACCAAGCTGTTGAGGATTTTCTGTTTTTGTTCTTGAGTTGCGCTCAAATGCTATGTCCAAACACAGTGTCTGCAACACTGTCACTCTGTAATCCGTTCCATTGACATTCATTCAAGATTTCCCAGAGGATGTTTTATGTCTTGTAGGTTATCACTTCAACAACTTGTCAACATGTACTGTGCAAGAAAACCTCTGACTCAGACTTAGCTTTCCTTTCTCGCTGCCCAATATTTATTAAAGACACAACAAGATACAGTAGCTTAGTTCAAGGGGTAAGGTTATTGCCAAACTGTGTTTGTACCATTCCCCTTGAGCTACTCCCATAAATGTTTAGGTAATTTAATCTTTGCAGTTGAACTATGGTCTCAAATTAATTATTTTTTGTGTTTTGTTACTAAACAGATGCTAAAGCTTCATGGTTTGCAATTATATTCTTTAAGGTTCTATGGTTGTCACGACCACCAGGCAGTCAAGATCAAATCGTAAGCGAGCTAATCAGCCCCAGCAGCGGGTGATTATTAACAAACGCCGCCGCACGAGTTAAACCACCTGCGCCATACATGGGTTGCCCAACGATGTGGTCTCAGACAGGGGACCTCAATTTGTCTCGGCCTTTTGGAAAGCGTTCTGCCAAGCTTTAGGTACCCATGTATCTCTGACTTCGGGTTATCATCCTGAGGCCAACGGTCAGGTGGAACGGACCAACCAAAGTCTCCTTACCTTTTTGAGAGCCTTCACTTCCAACTCGCAGGATGACTGGTCATCGCTACTTCCCTGGGCAGAATATGCCCATAATTCTCTTACCTCCTCCTCCACAGGCCTCTCTCCCTTCCTCTGTTCACTAGGTTATCAACCCACTCTCATTCCTGCCACCCCTCCGGACACGGCTGTGCTGTCGGTACGTCAATATATTTCCAAGCTGCGCAGGACCTGGAGAATGGCGAGGACGGCTCTCACCAAGTCAACCCAGCGCCAGGCCAAATTCGCAAACCGACACCGCAGACCAGCCCCACGTTTTCGCAGAGGACAGTTTGTTTGGCTTTCAACAAGGAACCTACCTCTACACCTGCCTTCCAAGAAGCTCGGGCCTAGGTATATCGGCCCCTTCAGGATACTCTCCCGGATCACCCCAGTTACCTTCCGTCTTGCACTTCCCTCCACCCTTAAAATCCACCCGTCTTTCCACGTCTCCCTCCTGAAACCCTTCTACCGCTCACCTTTTGCGGCTCTCCAACGTCGCCCGCCAACCCCGCGTCGCATTCGGGGGCACCAGGCATATACAGTCCACAAGATCCTCGACTCTAGATGGAACCATGGCACCCTTCAGTATCTGGTTGACTGGGAGGGTTATGGCCCTGAAGAAAGATCGTGGGTTCCGGAGAGGGATATTTTGGACCCTACGCTAATCGGAGACTTCCACAGGGACTATCCCGATCGGCCGTCTCGGGCGTCGGGAGCCGCCCGCGAAGGGGGGGGGTACTGTAACGACCACCAGGCAGTCAAGACCAAATCGTAAGCGAGCTAATCAGCCCCAGCAGCGGGTGATTATTAACAAACGCCGCCGCACGAGTTAAACCACCTGCGCACACTCACAGTGCGGTGCGCACTGCTATTTATACCCTCTTCACCTGTTTCCCACTGCTCGGTATTGAGTCTACTCCTTGAGAGCTCTACCTGGCGTTTTTCCCCGTACCACGTTTATTCTGGATTTTGGATTCCCCTTCTGCCTTTTCGACTTTGCACCTCGCCTCTCGCCTCGGACTGTCTGCTACCGGAGAACTTCCTGGATTACGACTTGCCTTTCGCCTTTTGACTACGACCTTGCCTCTCGTTTTGGTTTGTTCGCCTGCCTCATCTATCACCCGTGCCTGCGTCTGCACAGGATCCGTGTATCTTCCTACCAGGGATTCCTAACAATGGTATTCCCTTCTTTATGCTTAGACCAAAGAGTGTGACAACATTTAATGTACAAAGCCACTGTATTAAGAATAACTTTCAGATTATAACTGAAGACAACAAAGCATATTGTTTGTGAACCCATTCAAAATGATTGAAAGGGACTTCTCAAGATTAATGTTTTTTGTGCATCGTTCATAGATATATATGAAGCTCCTTTGAAGTCTGTGGTATGCTAGAGTCCATAAATGGAACCTTTTATAGAGTTTGCTGGGGGATGAGAAGAAGTGTGCAGTGAAGGGAACTGTTTCTGTGTTATGTTTCTTTGATTTTTGTTCAGTTTTTCAAAATTTTAAACTAGTAAACAAAATATCCACAAAAAAGGTTGTTATGCATGTAACGAAATTGCTGCCTTGTTTTGGTATGAATTGCTCCATATTTATAGAAGGAACATAAAGAATGATCAATGTGACTACATTTTCCCATTTTTGAAAATACATTTCAACCCTTCAGTGATGGCATTTCCTGAATACATCTGGCTCCAAGCATGATTGTATTACAGCTCTTAAAACCCCTGAAGAACAATTAAGTCCAACAAGGACCACAGTGTGTAGCAAAATACTTATGTCATATTACATATTTCCACTGGTCTAAACACATCCTAAATCTTTATATTAGGATTTTGCCTTGTCTCAATCTGTAGTACATGCAGAGATTCCTTGTGAATATATGTAATGGTTGATGCAACAAACCATTGGAGTGCCTTTGGGCTTCTTTATATTCTAAACATACATGTCAGCTTTAAGTTCCAATTAAAACTGGCTCAACTGTCCACTTGACTAATCCCTTGCAGTAGGTAGTTTATGCCAATGCACTCTCCAATTCTGAACGCCCCAGAAATTCCTGTCCTTATCTCCTTCTAATATGGCATATGCATTTTGTTTGAGAGAGTGTGTTAAGAAAAAGGACATTGCAAACTTACAACAGAGAAACCATTTTATTTATATGCAGAACCAGGCAGTAAGTCATCATTTTTCAATTGAGCTGTATTTTCTTCAACATATCCAACTAATACAGTCTGACATAAAGAAAACTGACCCTTAGCTTGCAGAATGCATCCCAATGTATTCTGTAGACTAAGTAAATACCCTATATACCAAAGTTTTAACTTTTTGTGTGGATTTCTATGGATTACTGACTTTAAGATGAGAGTTTCATAGCACTGGAAAAATTATCGCATTTCTATCATGTAGCTTTGATCTCGATTTCACCGACTGTTTTGTGCTGTTAATGCATTTTTTTAATCTGAGATTGGCGGAGACTTCAAGAAGACATCCAAAACAGCTTTTCACTCTGACAGATAGAAAACAGTTCCTGATGTAATGAGACTTCCCATTGATTGACACGCGGGACTCCTGACAAGACATAAGGGAGCCATTACTATGAGCAATTAACAATCTGTCCTCCTAAACCAGGCCATATCTGTGAGTCTGGCAGCTTTTAATAAGAATGCTCACCCCTATCTTGCCACTTTTCTGCACTAGTCCCTTCAGATTAGTTCAGTCTTTGATTTCCACTCAGAATAGGGCCTTTAGTAAATTAACAGTCAGAGCGTAAAACTCAGGGAGATCTAAGGGCTAATACCTGATGCAGACAACATTGCTAGCTATATAATTGACTTTGGTAAAAGTTATGTGCCTGATGCCAAAAGGTGTGGCTGAATGTTAAAAGGCAAGCAAATCTGACATCTCTCTGATATATTCTGCTGCTTTTGCTCGAGCACTGACTGCAGATTTCTGTAAAATGTGAAATTGCCATCTGAATAGATTTATACATATGAGAAAGTCAGATACAAATGTGAGACCTTTTGTGAACTTTTTAGAACAGAGGAACATAAAAAAGTTGCAAACAAGAGGAGGCCATTCAATCCAATGTTTTTTACTTGAATGGAGCTAATTGCTCTGATCTTCTCTTCTTGAATGAAGACATTGACTTCAACAACATGGTTGGGTAGTTTTCACCTGACCTTTTTTTTACTGGTATGTAAGACTGGTATGTAAGATCTAAAGAAATGCTACCTATTCCCAGTTTTAAATGCTCTGAGAAAATTTGTTTCATAATGACTCTTGAGACCACAGAGAAGAGTATACTGAAGAGTATTTCTCTGTGGAATGCCTTGCAGATGAAAGTGTGGGGTCACCACAAAACCTAAAGCATAGCAAATTCTGTCTCTATACACCTAAACATGAGAGGTACAGTAGGTCCACAGTCCATAACTAGCACAAAGTCTTTAGGCACACAATGACATGTCCATCTAAATATTCAATGATACAATGATCAATGAAATCAATGATCAATGAAAAGGCAAAGTGACTATAAAGATTATATCAAATTTGTATTTATTTTATAAAACTGAGTAACCAACAATACCCTTTCTACAACACACAACAGTACACAACTAATTTCTTTTTTTCAGGGACAACTTCTTCCATAGTAAATTTCTTCAACCATCCTAACAACATCTCCTTAAAATCTTAAATGATAAGTGTATGGCAAGTAGCCTATACATTTATAGTTTTATAGATTTATATAAATTCAATCACATGTTGACCAGATTAAGCATTAAATGTTTTTGCTCCAAACTAAACACAGAAACACACATACAAATTATATTCACAAACTGTATTCTCATTTTTTTTATTGATGAGAACAGAGTGACAAAATACAGCATAACGTTTCCACCTTTCCTTTATGCATACTGGAGCCTTCCTTTCAAACACTTATTTCTAATGCCAAATAACCCCAATAATATGTAAAACCAATTTTATGTCATTCAAAAAAGAAATCTGTTTTTCATCCAATATTTCGTCAGAACGTCACAGTGTTCCTACATTTCAGAATGACCAGTCCTAACATGCCCATTCAAGATGTGACACTTTGTCCATAATGTCTTAAGCAGGTACCCCTTTATTTAGCTAAACAAGGTGTTAGTGGTTACTGTGAGAGAATTGAAAGACATGAACTTCACAACAGAATAATAAGATAAAGTGTGTCTTTTTAACCATTGCAGGGTGTACATGCAAAAGCTAGCTATTTTAACCTTTATGCCTCACTTTAAAACATCTGCAATCACACAAATATGGAACACTATCAGTGGCATTACAGCCTATGCAGTCTTTCTCCCAGATTCAAGCCACCATTACAGGCACACCTTATAATAATAACTTTTATTTAAAAAGCACCTTTCCAAACCCAAAGATGCTGTACATCATGAATAAAGGAAAAGACAATAAAAGTACAATAAAAGTAAATAAAAATATAGTGTATTATTGTGTCCAATCTACATAGTCTGAAAGAACATACTGTAATGATAAACTCCTGTGGGAGACTTCATAACTCAAAGACATACTGTAGGAATGGCTTAAGCTCAAGCTGCAAAATAAAAATGTACAGAATGCTTAGATCCCATGGATTAAGTGTAATAATCCAACTTAATTATTACATAATTGCAGCACAGTGCAAGTGTTACAATTTATACCCATATTGGTGATCAGGATCTCTGACTCCTCCAGCCTTTAGTTTATTTATATATCCCTCTATCCTTCCCATAGAGGGAAGTTGGGATCATATACACTCACTCACTCTGGCCAGTACTGTGGAAGGCACCCACAGAAAAACATGAAAGCTAACACTTATGCCCAGAAAAACCGTGTCTCATTCAGTAATACTCTTATTATGCACCTTGTGCCCTGTTGCACTCCACAGAAATATCAGTGACTGACAGGTGTCAAACTGAGTCATGGTACCACTGTAGAACATGCTATCTGACCCCATTTTTTAACTACGTTGATAATCACAAAACCAAGCACTCAAGATCCACAACACAGAAGAGCATTCACACCCCCTGCAGCACAAAACTGGTATGTCTTTTTGTCCTATCTGTTTTAACATGCCTGTGGGGGCCTGGCATCCCATCCAAGGTATATCCTGCCTTGCACCCATTGAAGGCTGGGATAGGTTCCAGCTCCCCTGCAATCCTGTATTTGAAAAAAGCAGTTAAAAAGGATGCATGTTTTGACACGCTTTGCACTCAGACTGCAGGAGCTGTTGCAGACGTCAAACTCAGGCACTAACTACACATGTAATTGGTATTGGTATAGGTATTACAAAAACATGTTCAAAGAATTTTAAAAGTATTTACTCCTCTTTAAAAGTTTTAATTGCAATGTTCTTCATTCTGTTCTCTTTTGTCTCGCATTTTCCCTTTGTAAGTTAGACATTATTTCCTAGCAAGGTAGAGTAAAGCCACTGTGCCAGAAAGCACAGATGCATTTTTCAAAGTTTCTTTATTGGAGTGGATTATAAAGTATCCCCTTGAGGGGATAACCTACTTACTCAAATATCTTTATGAAAAAAAAAACAAAGCAGCTCAAGAAAGCAAAACATATTGGCTTTTAATGAAAAAAATGAGGTTTTGGGGAAAAATTGTGTTAAATTGTGTTAAATCCTGTGCAAACAGTATACTGATCTGAAACAGTTTATGGAGAAAATATAAGTATGCTCACTTTATCAGCTCCTTAGCACAGTATAAACATGCACTTCACAGGACCCAATGTCCATAGCCTATAATAACAAAAGTTCAGACTGTAAGCACAAAAACTAAGTATAAGACATCAAAGATAAAAGTGAATTATTTTATGTTTTAAGAACTTTTGAACATAACTATGTTTATAATTTAAATCTGATAGCACATAGACATATATTCCCAGAAAAATCCAATTTTAGGGGGTTGATAATTAGATTTAAGTACTGCAGTATCAAGTACTTCAATTATTATAAGTTGTATAAAAAGTGTTTAGATTGCACAATGGTTAATTATTTTCAAACTGATCTTTTTTCTTCGATCCAATTGCCAGTGTTACTGAGACTCAGATCACTGACTTTCAGCAGGTTTCAATGTCACCAGTGAAATCATGAGGAATTAAAGAACAGCAATCTTCACCCTCAATATATGTGATATTATATTTGTTTTTTAGCTTTATTCAAACTATCAATGAAAGATCAAATATTTTAACTGCCATACTCCTCTGAAAATACAGGTTATCCCACTTAGGAATGTATGGTTTTGATGTAGTTAAGTATGCATTTAAAATCCTATGGGAGAAAAATGGTTTAATTGAAATTCCCTTTCAGTACACCTTACAGGGTGTGGGGGCAATATAAAAAACATACCAGTAATAAAAGAAAGCTCCTTCTAAAGCTAACACAAACAGAATTCATCAGGTCAAAGGCCCAGAAAGCAAAGATTAACAATCCTACAACATTGCTATCCTTTCCATCCCTTTCAAACACTTAGCAAACTAAACATGTACATCTACCTACAAATACGTGAATGGACAAGAAGAGGGAATGGATCCTTTCAATTGTAACTATCTTCTATGCTCTTGTTCTAGAAAACATGTCACACTAAAAATATTCTCTATTTTATCTGTTTTAAAAGTTTAGAACATAAAATGTAGTCATTCATAGAATTTCCTTTAAATACATGCAAGCCGAGTCAAAACAATCAAATATATAATATGTTTTTTCAGCAAAATATTCCATAGGTTTTAATCCATAAACATTGCTAATCAATTTGTCTGATACAATCTGCAGCCCTTAGGATATGCTGCCCCCATGTGGTTTACAGTGCAACATTATATATTACTGTTAAAAGGCTTTTCACAGCATTATTTATACCGAAGTAATACCGAAAACGTCTGGATGTTACCACTAGTGCTGTACCCCAGGGCACAGGGGCAGACACTGTAGGTGTTACAGACCCAAGAGCTAGGGCATCACAGTCCAGAGGGAATGTCCGGCTCACCGTACCTCGGGCATTAGACAGGCTGTAAACAGTTTACTTTTTCACTGTCACCTTAACACCTAAGTCTTCTGCATGAACCAGGTCCTAAGTGCAGAACACCTAAAATGTTTACATCTGTTCAGTAGATATTTGTTATATATTTTATACATAATATATGTTATATATTTGTTCAGTAGATATTACCTGTTCTGGCAGCTAGAATCGAATAATTCTTCTTACTAAGTCTACTTTTAATGTATTTAGGGTTTTGGAGATTTTTCTGAGAAATAAATTAGATTAACTGAATTGCAAAACGTTTCTGGAGTACAGTTAGCAAAAGGTATATTCTGCTTAATGAACGGCTCAGATTTCTTTGAATATACAACAGTTGCAATTGATATGAGTACAGTATATTTGGATTTAAAAAAGGGCCTTTGACAAGCTGCGGGAGATCTAGGTAATTCATGAACACAAATTAAAAGTTGGGTAATGTGTATAAAACAGAACAGAGAAGTTTGGACTAAGGTAGCATGATTAAAAAGATCTCTGTTAGAATCACTGCTCCACCAAAGTTTTTGGAATGGTCTTCATTTTGGTATATTTTTTGCTGTAAAAAAATACAATTCAAAAATAATAAATACTATTTGGTACTGGTCTGACAGTTCTAAAACATGACTTTGCAGGTTCCAAAACTTCACATTGTAAATATCCGGGTGGTACAGGAATTTAAGAAGCAACTCATGAAAAGGATTTACATATTTATGCAGTGACTTGTCTCTAATCTGTTTAGGGATTTGTGGGGAAGAGAATAAGTATACAGTATGAACGTTGTGAAAAGTGTAGAACTGAAATAAAGGGAAGTATAAGGACATACAGTATAAGTTCAAGTGGGTAGCTGCGTCAGCATTTGTAGGCTGCAAAGAAATATGTTGTGTCAGTAAGACCTTGTTTACAATATTGTGGTTATTTTTAGTCACCCTTTTGGGAAGAGAACATTAAAGCCAGCAGCCATATCACCCTGCAACTCACAACTGGCAACCCACTGAAGCTAAGCAGGTGTGAGCCTGGTCAGTACCTGAATAGGGGACCTCCTGGGAAAGACTAAGGTTGCTGCTGGAAGAGGTGTTAGTGGGGCCAGCAGGGGGCGCTCACCCTGCGGTCCATGTGGGTCCTAATGCCCCAGTATAGCGACGGGGACACTATACTGTAAACGTCCTTCGGCTGAGACGTAAAACCGAGATCTTGACTCTCTGTGGTCGTTTCTCAAAAAGAGTAGGAGTGTAACCCTGGCATCCTGGCCAAATTTCCCACTGGCCCTTATCAATCATGGCCTCCTAATAATCCCCATCTATGAATTGGCTTCATTACTCTGCTCTCCTCCCCACTGATAGCTGATGTGTGGTGAGCGTCCTGGCTGTCGCATCATCCAGGTGGATGCTGCACATTGGTGGTGGTGGAGGTGATCCCCATTACCTGTAACGTGCATTGAGTGGAGCATTTAAACAAACAGAATTGTGATGGTGAGCTAAATAGTATCCTTATTCTATTTTACAACAAATAACAACACCCAATAATTAAGTATATTGAAAATGTTCATTGAGTGTTTTAATTATAGTAAATTTGGCTTAACTTGCTTGGCCAAGGGCCAACCTCCTAGCCAAAGGATGAGGAGGCTGGGACCCCCATGCCGAGTGAGGAGTGACCAAGGGGCAGCTGCACAGCAGGAGATGGGATTCAGGAGAGATGCATGAGATTAATGCAAATGAGAAAAGTGGCTCATCTGTAGTAGTTTTGTTTTCACTTGAGGAAATGACATCAGTAATGATTACAATTAAGTTCAGATGAGGCCTATTATTTTGTCCTATACTACAAAGGCAGTGTATATGAAATGCAGCAATTGACATTCTTTGCTTGGATTTTATTATATTGCTGTATCATATTTATGCCAGTAGATGTCGGTATACACAAGCAATACATAAGCAATATAAAAGATCTATCCTTAAAAAAAATAGTAGTTATTTAATAATTATTATCAGTTCATCGGCTCATTGGCACATGATTTTGTCGATGCCGAATAGCTCTGCTGTTTCCTTGGACATCAGTGCAATGAAATTCGTTTGCATCTGGGCACTGTAAACAGCTGTGCATCACCTATGGAGTTTTAAACAAATGGTCAGGAGGAAGTCAAACCCTGATTTCACGCAGTCACGCTTACTCACTTAGAAATATCACACTTCTTGCTTACTTGCATTTTTGTTTAGTTTTCAAATCCCTCCCTCCACCCCATCTTCACTTTTCCAGCAGCTCCAAGACTCACTTCTTCATTAAAGGACGCATTCCAATAGCCCTCTTCTCCGCATTAATTAAGATTTCACCAAACTGTTTTAGTTCATATTAGTTCTCTAACCCTTGAAATACTGTAGCTTTGGAGAATGCTGCGAGGTGTATCAGTTAACCATACCATGTGAATCTGTTTGTACACCCATAGGATTTCAAAAGCTGGATGTGACTAAGAGGTATGTTTCTGAAACGTGAGACACCTTGTGTTATTTGCTTCTGTCACCTTTGCAGGGGTGACCTTTCCTGTTTACTTTCTCATTTTCTAAGCTGTCACCCTAGCTTTTGCGAAATAATCTTACCTTTGTCACACTGGTTTTGTGTAACTATCACATCTACACCCGTCTGTTTTAAATTTCATTTCAGTACGCCCCATAAACACTTTCAATAGCCAAAGGCCGTCCATATTTTCAGTACTCCCTGTGCCCTTATACAGTATGTGATGTCTTCCCTACCATCAGAGCTTGCCTGATTCTCTCCTAACAATTTTGCTGATTTGCAAACTTAAGCAAAATTACCCTTTTTCTTGCAGCTGTCTCACTGTGTGTGTTTTTTTGATCACTGCTATGAAGTCTTCTCTATATTTCACAGCTGGACTTGCTCATCACATTATTTTTAATAAGTCATGGCTGTGTGACTAAAAAACAAGTGCATGAATTTTTTATTACATCTCGCACACTACATACAAAAGGGATATTTTAGTTATAAAACTGAACAAATTCAATTTGATTCCATTTGACACGCAATAAAATAGCATTAACCTTTAATAAACAAAAAATGTATACAGGTGATTAATTTTTCAATTCATAGACACAGCTATATGGCTGTTTTTTAACTGTACTAAATAATAAAAACAGTCTAAAGTTTGAATGACATTAGTTATGTAATTATGTGCTTTTTATAATGTTAATATTTTATGTTACACAAGGTTTATAATTGCCTTAGGCAGCAATTTTTAAATGTATTGCATTTTGTATGAGACAAAATGCTTTAGCACCTCTTATGCCATAAAATGTCCTGAAGGGGATTCTACAATTTTTTACATTTTTTCCAGGGAATGGCAATTAAATTAATATACTTTCCTGTACCTTTCACACACCAGAAGGTGTCAGTAATAACCAAAATATTCAAACCTACAGACTCTTACCATACTATAATGTCTAACGACCTGTAATGTCTTTCAAACGACCAGTTGTACCAATATGCTGAATTGTTGTTTAGTGTTACATTATGGGAGGTTTTCTGTTCCATATTGTGTGAAGAGATGGTAATGGGAGGGGGGTGTTGATGAACAAAATTGTTCTATGTCAAAATCAAATTAATGTAAAAAAAATAGAAGTTATTTTATAACCTATTGAAATTGAGGTTTTTCATTTTCTTCACTGCAATTTCTAACAAGTGTCATTACATAATGGTAGTTTCATGTTGTACACTTCTTTTCTTCATCATAATGGTTAAGGGGGAAAGGTGATGCATGCAATTTTACTGCATTACTGCTACTGTCCATGAGAAAGCATTCACAGAGGTTTTTGATCTATTTAGTAGTTTAATAAAATCTGACAAATTAAAGAAAATAAGGCTTTCAACGTTCTTTCTAGCCTTGTTTTCTATCTACTGACAGTAGTTTTGTCATAAAGAAACAAGAGCCAATCCTGAGCTGCTTGAATGACTAACAATAAGACAGTTTCGCTACTCCTACACTGGGTTTCTGCCAAATATTGGGACATCTAATTTGTCTTGTATCAATTCAATTGGTTGTCTGGAAAAAGGTATAACAAAAAGAATGCAAAATTGTTTGCAAAGAAAGTGAAATTTCCTATCGAATTTAATTAAACGATTTTGTTTGATTTTGTTTACAACTATATAATGTTATTGAGACATAATACAGGAGCTGTTCATGCAACCCATCCATGTATTTTCTAATGCTTCTTGCAATACAGGGTCATGGGGATGCTGGAGCCTATCCCTGAAATAAACAGGCGCACGGCAGGATACACCCTGGATGGGACGCCAGTCCATCGCAAGGCACACACAAACTTGCACACACCCACTCCAGAGCCCAATTTCCTAGAAGCCAATTAACCTACCAGCATTTCTTTGGACTATAAGAGGAAACTGAAGCACTCAAAGGAAACCCATGCAAACACAGGAAGAACATATACTGTAAGCTCCAAATTAATTCAGGTCCCAGCATTGCAAGGTACCAATGTTAACCACTGTTCGTGCTATTATTAATAACAATCCTTAAATTAAGTTTGAAGTTGTTTGCTACCATATTGCAATATCTTAACACTGTTCATTGTTTTTTTTCTGTTGATTAAAAAATATAGCAATAATGTGTATATAGAGAAAGTTATTCTAAACTGAACTGGGCACAAATATAATCTGTCAAGGAAGTCAAAAGTTCTGACCATGTTATGTAATTTGAGATGAAACAATATAGCTTGTGAAATAGATAAAATGTGTTTTATTATCAATTTAGTTGGCACTGCTTTCTCTGAAAGATAAAAGTGTATGGATCTTACTTGGAACATCGTTTAGAGTTTTGATATATCCTAATGGTCAAGCAAATTGCTATGTGGTCAGTGTAAAATACATCCACATTCCAGTTTCAATGGTCAAAGAAACAATGTCAAGGTAATAGAGGGTAAAACAGCTTTTCATAGCTGATCACTTCAACTTTGTATATGCAAAGCGGGATTATAATTCTGGTGGTTCTGTTATCAATCATTGTGAAACCTCCAAAGCTAATATTTTCGTCCCCCTAATTTACAGCAGCTTGCTTGCTCTTGAAAACACCTGGGTGCTTAAATACTCACAGGAAACGTACACACACAGGTTTTTTTAATGTAAACCTGAAATTTGTTTCTTGTACTGAATATAGAGTACATACAATATTTTTGCATACATATGTGGTATGTTAATGTATGTGTGTCCAGACTCCCTTATATAGTAGATTTTATTATTGATTTCTGTATTTACTGTGACTGTTATATATTGTTCTTTTTACTGTATAACCTTTTGTATTTTGCTGGTCCATACCTTGTGCTACTGTGTGACTTTTCAATTATGAACATTACACTTTATTACCTCTTTGAATACGACCAGCCTTCAATAAAGATGGATATTGACAGGTAAATTGCATGCATGTAATAATCAGGAGAGTTAAATAAAAAAATATACAGCTCACTTTGCAGTCTTTGGAGAAACTGAATAAAATCCTATGGAAGTCTGCCATGGTAGATTTGTAGATTTTATGTGCTTTTATAATTTACTTTGCTTTGCCATGGTTTCATATGACTCACTGCTCTTTCCTATGCTTTACCAAGCTTTAACTCTTTTACCATCACACCAGGACTAAAGGGTTCACCTTCAGATGTGATAAGTAGTCCTAAACAGGTGGGAGAGTTTACAGTAACCAGTGAATGTGTTCAGGGACTGAGGAGCACTCCAGCTGCATCTTTCAAGATGGTCATATAATCTGCAGCACAACAACCAAATGGATGCTGGGAGGAGGAGACACGGACTGAAGAGGGGTGTTATTGCTATTGACAAATGACTTGAGAAGCCCATTTGAGTTTGCAAATGCTTGACACTGACTTGATCATTAGCTGAAGAGGCAAGAGGCTTTAGGGAGGAAGTGTGTAAAATAGCAGGGGCACTGTTATTCTACAGACCATGAAATGTGATTGTTTCCCTAAGGCAGCACATGGGATTCTCTCAAGGCAGAACAAGGAACTTATTATCTGACAGATGAAGGAATAACTGCAACAGTTCTGGAACACAAGCACAGGAAGTTTCAACAAAACAATACATGTAAGTGTCAGATATTATATAATCCAGTTATAGGATCAAATGAATTCATGTAGTGTAGAATTCTTTATTTCGGGAATGACTGTAGAAAACTCATGTTATTGTTCTTACTATTCATTTGTTAATCTACGCACATATCCTGGTACCATTTGTTAAAAAAAACTTTTTAATTGCGGTATGGATACTTTAATCTAATTTGTTGGAAATATGTAAATGCCTCAAAACTGAAAACAGTCAAATTCGGCGATAATGTCTTAAATAATTTTTGATAATTTCTTAAATAAGGTGATCCTGGTCTCCAGAGTTACAAAGGCTTTATCAATAACATATAGTCTTCTTGCATACTCTCTTTTGTTAAGTAATATCATCCTTCACAAGGCGTGGTCTTAAAACCTAAATTCTAGAACTGCTGATCACAGATTTAGTTCCCTTTTTCTCCTGCTTAAAGCTCATGCATAACATTAGAAAAAATGTCAGGCCCATGTTGTGTACACCCTACAAAGGATTAATATCAGAAACAAAACAACACTTTTTATTCTGTTCTGATAGATTTCTAGCAACCAATGCTTCTTAGATACAGTAGTAGTGTGAGTTGATATACAATCCAAACCCTCATTTAAAAGACAGTAGATTTTGTTTCAATTAACATATGTAGTGATTTAAAGATTGCTTCTTTCAAAATATTTTGATATTTATTCTTTCTATTATGCAAAACATAAGACCTTTCCAGTTTCAAATATTGCATGTTTTATATAGAAACTAAATTATAAATACTTAAAATAACAGCTCTAAGTTGAAGGACACAAAAATAAAGGATGTTTTCTCAATTTTCTGTATTTCAATTGATGCAGCAACAAAACAACAGGACTAATTTTTTTCAGGATTATATTGTTGGGATGGAGGTTATTTTTATGGGCTTGGTTACAATACACAGGTATGAGTGGATGGATTAACTTAATGAATTGAGTCAAAGTCCCTCATACACAAAGAAAAATAAATAAACAAATCTGCATGAGATAGGAATGTAGAATGTAAGAAGCAAATGGGTTCTTATTGTTCATTGATACTATATTGCCTTTAAACTTTCGATTTTTACGCTAAAACACGTTATAAAGATGTTTATATATTAATTATTATTTTGTCTAAATGTTTAAGTTAAGGAAAAAAAACTAAGCAAGAACTATAATTTCTATTGTAAACAGTATCCATGCATAGGGTGGAGCTCTAAAATATTTTACTACTACAAAAAGAAATAAACATACAGTACCCTAATAAATATCACTTGAGAAAGGTTTAAGACATAGAGCCTGTTCCTTCTAAGTATTTAGCAGTTACAGGTCACCAATAATATAAGAGTGCATTTATATGTTCATGGAAAAATGTACTTTTTGTTCCTGCCACAAAATAAGTTATTTTTCCTAGAAGAAAAAAAACATTTTAATTGGCCTCCCCAGCCAGGTCTGTAGGAAGACCTCAGGCTTTTATCATCTTTGTACCACAAAAGCAAATCAATGAATTCCCAAAACAGATAGTAAGTCACTCTGGGCATGGTCTGGACTAGGATGTGAAGATCAGCTCCTCTAATAAGTGCAACTACTTACACCCGAGTGGGAGGAGTATACTGTAGGTCCTCTATGTCATTAAGCACAGCACAATGCCTTTGGACCAGCTTTCATTAGTCAACATTTTCCTTCTCTCCTGCATCACTGCTTGTCACTTTGTTATCTGATTGGAATAATAATAGTCTTTGCAGCATATAGTCAATCAGTTCCTGAAAATATTGCATGATATATGCTGCACATTCCTTATAAAACATAACTGAAATATGCAATCATTCAGAGAAAATGTCTACATCACGTCTACATCTTTAAGATTAAATTCATTATTAAATCTTTCAGTTTTAGCTATAAAGAACCATTTGCAGTAAATGTAGAGTGCTGTAGAGAAATATTTTAATATTTCATGGGCTGTTCAAATATTTATTCTTTCCCACCACTATTACTGTACGTCTGTGTGATATCTCTGGTGTGACCTGTGTAAAAAGGGTTATCTTTTTCTAAAATGTGCTTTTATATTTTATTCAGAAGCACTGTGGCTAATGCCAGCTGTCAGAGCTAGTGGCCAGTGAATATACAGTAATGTATATACAAACAAAATGATTGCACACTTATAATGTGAAAAATCTGAAAAACTTCCCAGAACAATTTAATCTATTTAATAGATAACAATACACAGTGACTATCAAAGTCACTGACTATCAGTGATCAATTATACCTTCTAATTTGATCTATCGTAGCATCTGTTGTTTATTATTGTAAACTAACAACTTGGCCAAGCCAGGACATGAATCAGCCTTATCATGGAAGAAAGCCTCCTCTTACATATCACCATGTTTAACTGCAGAATGTTGTTAATCTGGCTGACTGCTGTATTGTTGTTGCAGGAGAATTATCTGCATTGTGAAAAGGGAAGCCAGGCTATGGAGATGAGCACAGAAAGTGTTGCCTTGGGGCAGAGGTCCCGTTCAGAATCTAATGATTTGCTGACCTTCCAGACAGAGAGCACAATATTCAGCCTGTCAAGGAGTGAATCCCTCTGGACCAATGAGTCCCGCAGTGCCTGGGAAACCTATCAAAAACCCATCATCGTTATGTCTGCAGGCGGGGCCATTTTATTATCTGGAATTATCCTGAGTTCCATGTATTTTGCAGACAAATACAGAAATGCCACAGAATTCCTCGGACCAGCTTTCCTGTCCATTGGGCTTATGATTCTGGTTTTTGGACTGGTGTGGGTTCCCATTATTAGGGAGAAGAGAAAACAATCATCAGTAAAAAGGCTTTTCAGTTATTATAAACCTCCATTCTTCCACTTATGAGATGTCTGTTATGCTTACCTTGCATTTGGGAGTGGAAGGTATTGTTCCATAGATATTCGAATGGAGATTTCTCAAATCTGGGAAGAAGGATTAGGCAATCTCTTGAAAGCTGAGTTCATGAAATAAGAAGCTACAGACAACAAACCCATTCCATTCCAAGAGCTACAAAAAAGAGTTATGCTTATAATATTTAGGACCTAAAATAGTTATGAATCCATTACCTTTAAAACTAACCCTCCACCTTCCCACAACATAGAAAGCTGAAAATAGCAACTGCATAAATAAGAACCATACTGATGAGCTTGTCTTTTAAAATACTACAGTATTCTTTAAAGAACTCATTGCAGTCTCAAGTACTGGTACTTTTCTGGAGGACAAATCTACTGCAAATGGTGGTGCGTTAATCCAGAATTTCAAAGCTGCAATTGCAGTGTTCAAAAGACTTGTGTACAGATTGAAATGTCAGTATGTAGTACATTCACAGGAAGAACACAGCTATGAAGATATCGAGACGTAAGCACTTGGTTGACAGAACAAAGGATTAAATGAAATGCGACTGACAATGGCTTCACAGGGATATGATGTTGTATGCTCAGCATTTACTTGTCATCCAAATGTTGCATCTCCACCTTGACTTCTTTTTCCTTATCACAAAAGGTGAAACCAAAGTTTGATATCAATGGCATTTTTAAAATCATTATTTAAAAACAGTACACTGCTGCTCAACTTTCTCTGTGCTGCTTAAGATTCTTTCTTAATGTTACAAATCAGTGACATCGTAGATTAGGACAGAAAACATTAAAAATGTATTTTGTTTCTAAAATGAAACTGGGCAGAAATACTAAGGATGTAAGATGGAAATAACTGCACAAGATTGTTTTTGTACCTTTATCTCACGTTATTTTAATTGAGTGTCTCTGTGTATTACCCTAAATCCACATGGTTGGAAAGGAAACTTTAAGTTTAGTTTTCAAGACATTATATTAGTTCAAAAGGTATTGCCTCTTTGGAACTACACAAATATCTGAAGTTTAAATTCTAATTTGTAAATTAAAATCTGTAGGTTTAATGTATTAAACCTCTATTTGGCAAGGTGTTTTGTATGTTTTCCACTTTACGATGATTCAGCAGATTGTGTTATTTCATTGAAATACATCAGTCTTTTGTTATCTAATCTTTCCATGAGTGTAATATACTTCCTGTTCCTGAATTATAACTGTACTGCTCTGTGAAAAGTAGAGTTATAGAAGTATGCCTGTTGTTACCGGCCTAATTCTCAAGTTTCAACCAACTGAATCAAATCAGGCTCCTGCAGAAATAGCTCATGGATTGCTTTTAATGCAGTTTGTGCTGGACTCCAGTTGATATGAGAAGGAGAATCACAAAAAAAAAAACGTTCCTGTCCTCTGAGCACATTTCCGTAATCCTTCTTTTGTGAAGGATTAGTTATTCCCCTACCCTCACATATCAGCCTATTAATAAAGTGCAAAATGTCCAAATGCTCCATTCAAAGATTTTGCTGTTACAGTATCTAAGAATAAGGCATGGAGTATTATAAAGAACTGAGAAAAAACACAGTAGTTGTACTATGCATACTTTTCAGAAAACTGTTACTCTAATCACTTTTCACTACAATGAGTCAGAGTGTGTCTAAAGAACAAGGAAAGTTTCATTCAATGCTTTCACACCTGAAACCAAGCTCACACCTGAAGAAGGCTCAACAGCTGAAACATTCTCTTTTTTAGTTTGAAATAAAACCTTTACTTGTTCATTTGCAGCCAACTCAAGCTGGCACAGCTCTCCAGTTGAAAGTATGTATAATATTATCCACATTCTATCTGGAATTACAAATGGACATTATCTGAATTGTTTGGTCATGTTCCATAACACCAATGAAGATTTATAATGATGAATATTTTTGAATGAGTCTACATTTTTTGATCAATGTGACATAGTGTGGAATTTTATATTACAGTAAGTGGGGATTAGTTGATTTTCCAGAAATTTCTAAGATGTGCTCCAGAAGAAAAATATCACTATGAGTTCTATCATGGGTGTTTTGGGACAAAACTGTAGGACAGATTTAATTCCAAGCAATGTAGAAATAGACACTACAAAGCCTGTACTGGAAATCCTCGTTTGATCTTCTAAATGGTCCTTTGATTCTTAATGTTTACGTTTTACAGTGACAGATTACATTCCAAATGGGCATGAATCAACTTGAACCAAATGGGCATGAATCAATATACAAATCAACTTTGTAAGCATTTACAAAAGATTAAAATTAAAACATCAGGTTTGTACCATTGATAGAGAAGGTGAAATGAAAAAATAGATTACCTTGTTCATTCCATGTTTATCTAAATTGGTGTTTACAAACCAGTGCTGAGAGCTTTTATTCAATATAATCATCATGAAAATTAATAGACATTTCTGACTTTTATTTTTGCAATTACACACAACTCCTACCTTGTTTGTCTGTTTCATACATTAAATCATTTGGGGTGATTTTTTTAACATGGCATTTACAATTACTTGGTAATTCTAACAACATATGGTATGTGTCAAAATGTGATGCAAATAAACACATTGTGTAAAAGATGGAGCAACCATTGATTGTTATGGTCAATTTATTTAAATAAGAAATAACTAGATTAGGTATGTTTTGTG
Organism: Lepisosteus platostomus; assembly: GCF_059453375.1. NCBI lineage: Eukaryota > Metazoa > Chordata > Actinopteri > Semionotiformes > Lepisosteidae > Lepisosteus > Lepisosteus platostomus. The sequence goes on from NC_142621.1 coordinate 39,514,270, forward strand.
AAGGAAATTATAATATGAAGCTGCAGTGTCCTAGGACATCAAATGGAATCAAATTGCATCCTATCGTTTTTGTCTTCTTCACAACATGTGTGACTCTGCAATGGGAAAGGAGTTCTCTGATGAAAGAAAAATGAGTGGGTTTTCACCAGGTGCTCCAGTTTTCTACCATATCCCAATAACATACAAGTTAAATTGGATTGACTACTCCAAATTGTCCACCACCATGTTAATTCCCAATATGACCAATACTTGCTATGGGACTGAAGAGAAATCAAGCCATTGGAGCTCGATCGGCTGAATGAACCTTCATTTGTGGCCTGGATAGCAAGGGAGCATGGCAGTGAACACTGCTGCTTCACAGTTCTGGGGTTGGGACCTCCGCAGTCTCTGTGTGGAGATAGAAAGTTCTCTCCATGTTTGAGTGGCACTAGGCTCTTCACTAGCACTCTGGGTTTCTCACTAACTAAACAGCTATGGCTTTTTAATGCTATGTCCTGGCCACACTAATGTTCTGCTACTATTCTGGTTGACCATGCCTTGGTGTTCCACATTCTGTCAGCTTCTTTTAAACAAAACTGTAGCTTTTTAGGCCACCTAAAATCAAAACAAGCCATTTGAATTTGAACTCTTTTAAAAAGTTTAACAATTTGATATTACTCACATTCAGAATATGTTTAGAGTACATTTAGTGAAAAGGTTATGTTGCCTGAAAGAAAAAAAAAGGACATGAGAAAATAAAGGGGACATAGATAATTGAAAAGGACTAAAAACGGCCAGACAACAAGTATGGCTGGTGTCCTATTTTATTTGATCTCCAATGTCCTTTACTAAGGAGTTTAAAATCATGAATACAACTATGTATAGTGAAATGTATACCAAAGCGGTTTGTTGAATTTATTAAAACTGTGAAGGTTTATCAGAATATTGGTGGATAAAAAGAATGGACACAGGAAACAAATTATATGAACAAGTGGTCAGACTTGAACATCTCAGATATTGCTTGGAAATGCCATCCTCCAGAGAGAGAATACTGAAAATATATCCTAACAGCTTTCGGCACACACCAAGTGAATCACAAGAAATAAACGGCAACAAGGGCAATTCATTAAGTCACACTATGTATTGTAAAAGCTCTAGCACTAAAAGACATTTAAGAAATATATAGAGATTTGTCTGTATGCATATATACTGTGTAAAATAATGTATTATTATTATTAATATTAATAGTATTATACCTTGCAACAAAATTGTTCCACGTTTTACAAATGAACAATCATTACACTCAAAAACTGTAACGTAATATGCACAATCTAATTTCATACAGGAGTTTGTACCAACAGACTGTGATCAGAAAACTGGGTATTATCCACCTTACTTCTACTTTCTTATTCAGAAGGAAATACAGGTGTTTTGACGTTATTACCTGAAGCAAGTGTCCAGGGATAGGCTGTTTAATATTGTAATTTACATTGACGTCATTGGAAGGTGGTTCTTGGGACAGGTATGATCTCCAGGTAAACGTAAAAGAATGCACTGAACAAGGCAAACTCCTCTTTTCAGCCGTTATCTCAAATTCTTTACTTGACAGAATGGCTCCGAGATGTATTGGGAAGTGTATTCCGTTATTTATTCTCGGTATTGTTTTTGATGTTATCGGCATTACCCTTTTATTAATCGGAATTTTCGCCAATGTGCAGCTTCGTGGTATGTTTTTCGGAGACTTTCTCATTTATACTGGTGCAATCGTAATTTTTCTTAGTCTAATCTGGTGGATTTTGTGGTACACTGGAAACATAGAGGTTTCGATAGAGGAACTAGAGAAGAGTATTCCGAGTAAAAAGAACAGTTTCGCACAGTGGGCGAGAAAGTTCTCCGAAAGACTTTCCCAAGGCGGTCTGAAGACTTTGGAAGCCGGAGAGAAGAAGTGCATCGGAGTGAAGGACGTGGGGAACGGATCGCTTCATGCTTATTCACCTTCAAAAATTACGTGGGAGAACTCCGATGGCAGTGGATATGACAACAGAGGCTTAGATAAAACTTCAGACATTATCCTGAGCGAAGAAAAAACAGTGGAACTGGACATTTTGAAAAAGTCGGAAGCGCTCTTGCAGAACATAGCAGAAGGGAAAGTGGAGATGCTTCTTTGACGCAGAATGAAGTAAGTTTTAAAGTTTTTTACAACCCTTTACTCAGCTGTGTTAACATAGCCACTTGTTTCTATGGAAAACGTTGTTAATATTTAAAGTTACATTAAGGCAGGGATTAGGGAGGCTGCTTAAAGGGTATTTTTCAATAGAGAATTCATGGTGGTCATTTAGCTTTGCGCAAAACCACTGGGGAACTAGCGCGTCCCGTTTTTCACGTGAGCTTTCACCTGTAACAATACATTCAGACTAACTCGCCAAACCTGTTTGGGGTGTTTACATTATGAAATTGTGAATAGTCAAACTTTAAATATATACTCCAATTACGTTATCTTCCTTTTGTGAACTGGTCACATGTTCCCCCTGCTTATTCCGTATAGTGCATCGTATATTTTAAGATGTGATATAGTATAGAAATAGGTACTTTCCAAATAAACGCTGTACCAACGGCCTGTACCGTGAGTGTAATACTTGCATTCCTTCTTTTTTTTATGTGGGAAAACAGGCACCTTTCAGTTAATTAATGGTGGGTAGTAGAAATGGTTCAGCACTTCAGAACATTGGCAGGGTTTAAAAGTAACCCTGTAGGTATTTCAAACGTGAAGTAAAAAAACGAACAATTTAAAAATAATGTAACCTGTCTCACTTTAATATTTAAATTGCCATCACATTCATACTGTTGCTTTCTAATTCTAATTGGTCTTTGGGGTACATACATTACCTCGTCAAAACAGGACCAGCATTTGTGGTTAATGCATAATGCAGGGCACCTGTTGGGGCTGTTGGTGCAAGAGTGAGAGGGCTTTCTCATTAAATATTTCACTTGGCCCTAAAAAAGAAAGCCATTGTGCTTGCAAATGTACCAAATGTGTCAGGGGGACATATTGGGTGATAAGGACATGCCAGCACTACATACAAAATTGTACTCACTTGAGTCTGCCAAGGCCTTATTTAAACAGCCATTAGATGTTTTATTGGTTTTTCATATGCCATTATTTAAACTATTTATTCGTTCATGTTTGAGAGAGACAGATATGAAACGCAACAAGCTATCAAACATAATAGATCTAACTTGCATCTGCTTATCCACCACTTTTTGATTTAATAAGTACAGGAGTAATGTCCATTATAACTTGTATGGAACCGTAGTGGTGTACTTTACCTAATTCTGTAGGTGCAAATCTGGTGTTTATTAGTACTATTATTAATAAGAATAATAGAGAGAAAACAACGCTTTCGAGGAAAAAAACAGTTTTATTCTACTGAACATGGTAATGTCTATTACACAGTTATTGGACATTATTAATGACTCCAAAAGTATTTTTTTATATTCAGGCAATTTGTTAATAAACCACACTGGTGTGAAGTTATTTGAGAGTTTTAACATTAAAGGATTTGTCCCCGTTTAACCCCATCAATTTATTGTAGTACTTCTGTTTATATTTACGGCTCTTTTACTACCCCTGTAATAAGTAAACTGGCCTACCCATTGCTGTTTTACATAAATATTTGCAAAGAATACCTGAAATCAGACCTGAAAGTGCATAGTTACCATTTCTTTTAGTATTTGTTTATTATGGGTTTACGTAGGGACATAGGTAAACAGTGAGTTGAGCACTTGCTAGTTTGTGTGCTATTTGCCTCACGATACAAGAATCCGATTAAGCCATTTTTAAAAGATCCCACGGAGTTAATTAGGAAAGTGTTGGGATGCTTGAATCCTATGGGTAGGTATTTATGTAAACTTTCTTCAACAAGGTGTCATATTAGCTTTGCCTGTGAAAATCTGCAGCTTTAATAATTTAAGTCTTGAGTTATTTCTTTTCAGCTGCACTCTAAAGCAGTTGGCAATTAGGAAGGCTCTTCCCATGGTGTTGCATTTTAGATGTTCATGTGTTAATAAGTTTAACAAAGCTGATCTTTTGACATCTGGCTGGAAGGTTAAGAAAAAGTGGCTGGATTCAATTTCTTGCTTTCATTTCTCTGAAGTGGACATTTCGGCCTCGTTTCCTTGTTTGCTATTTGCAGGTGCCACACCTATTTGTCTTCCTGGCACTGCAGGTGAATTGGTTCCATAGAATATCTCCTTCAAAGGCTGATAACGTCACTGACTATTTACTTCCTTTAATGTACCCGATGGGAAATTTGCTTTGCAGGCAGGTAAAAAACATGCAAAACAACATGAACCCATTAACAAATAAGAAACATTCATGTGTAAGATGAGAAAAACAAGTTTGAAGCTTAAGTCTTCACTATTTAGAAAAAACAAATTGTTAAGCAGTGGGATGGATACATTAAACATATGCATGATGGAAACAATGAAGTAAAATCTACAATTAGTTGTTCAAATTAAGTGGGATAATAGTCATGGGGTTTCTGTGGGTCTTTACATGTGGGTTGTTTTAAAAAAAAAAACAGGAGTCAAAGCATGTTTTCCAAAACTACCCTTCCCCCCTGAGCTCTGATTTGCATTATATTAAAGACGAACATTATTTATTGGATTGGGATCTTCATATACTCTATCCTGAAATGAATCAGTGTTGTGTATGTCAAAATATTATTCATTTAGGAGGGAATATGTTAGGCCAATGATGTATTTTCCTTCTTTGCATTATAGGTGTCTTCAGACTGCTTGGTCTCATTGATGCTCTTCTTTGACCTGGGGTTTCAAAGAAAGCACAGGACTGTTTTGTGAATAAAAGGCTTGGATCCTATGATCAGTTTGACCGAAGACCTAAAAACAGCCAGGATGCACCTGTTCAAATGACTGAAAAGCCATTTCACACAAAGCTCAGGGAAGAAAACCTATTGATTATGGAAGAAGTCTAAAGGGATAGAATAACATACAGTAAATTATAGTCTTTGGTATTGTTTGCTTGTAAATAGCGATTTAACAAACTATATTTTATTTTTATTTTCTTATGTCATCTCTGTATTCAGAAATAGATTTATGAAATAAAGTTTTCCAAAGAAAATCTGTGTTTTTAATCTAGCACAAATGGTTTGTACTTTAACTTGGGTTTCTAGCTCCATTTGACCAAATCCCAATTACAAACACTAACTGCATTTTCTTTCTGTGTTCATGATGAAGGGATTAAATATTAGCCATTTATAATGTACTGGGAAACTAATTCACAATATGCTTGTGTTTGTATTAGCAGGTTGAAACATTAAAGAAACATGAATAATGTCATTTTGTCAACAAATGTAAACATTTTACAGCAATGGATGGATTCTGGCTCACTTTTAACCATAATGGGCTAGTGATAATGACTGTCACATGGTTTGATAATGGATCAGGTTTGATTCCTGTTTTGGGTTTTTGTTGATTGCTAGAGTGATGTAATAATATAAATGGGAGTTTTTAATAATCCCAAGGTGTGTAATTCAACCACATTAAGGTTTTTCAAATGTTGCATTAGTAAGAAAAGTGAGGCCAGAATTAAATTCTATATTATCCCATTTTCTTGCTTCTTTGCTCTCAGATAATGAAGAGACCTAAGAGTCTGTTTTCTGTCCATTGTAGTGCAACTCAAACAATTTGTCATTCATTTGGTTGAGTTGTAAGTATACCATGGCAAACTTGAAAATTAGCTAGCTTGAATATTATGATTACAGCAATTTCTTTCAGACAATTGAATAATTTAATGTAAACTTTGTGAGGCATATGTGATTTTTTTTCTCAATTTAAATCATCCTTGAAGTTGGTTTAATGCGACTAGAAAGCTTCTTCATGCACTACATCGAATGTGTATATCAGAACTAAGTGGTTTGGTATGGAATTTTAAACGGTATATGTATGGAAGCAAAGACAAAGATTTTGTAACTTGAGATTTAAATAAAAGTTTGAAGGGAGGGAACAATCTAACTGTGCCCACTTCTGTTTATCTGTATAAGTTGTCAGAAAGCAGTAAGACACTGCAGACAGTGGCGGAGGAGTATAGGCTGAATCCGTAGACTTAAGGCTGCAGTGCAGCTGGTTATTGCTGGCAGCTGTGGAGGAATAGTGGCCAGAACCCAAGCTAACGGGTTTTGGGGTGTTTTCAGTGCATTAAAGTGGAGGCTCAGCCAGAGCTTGCCAAGGGTAGCTGAAGGCGCAGCAAGGGGAGCGAAGATGGAGTCCTGGAGAAGGGAAGGTAGCTTTGAATAGGCCAGCTGAAAAAAGCTACTTAGAGTGCCTGGAAGAGCTCTTCTGAGGTGTGGGAAGCTAAGTCTTCATCAGGACCTGGAGGAGAAGCAGGGACTCATATGTGAAGTGTCAGGATCACTGTGTGTGGTCAGACTGCCGCACATGGAGCTGATCCACTGCTGAGAGCTCAATGTTGATACACTTCCAGAGTGGTAATAGGGAATAAATACAGATTTGTTAATGGGATGATTGGGTACCTGCTTGGCGGGAAAAGGGATGGTCTAAGAGGGAAGCAGCCCAAGTCCTCAGCTCCACAGGAGAGCCCCGATTCCTCATGGGAATGTCACGGTCTCCTGGGGAAACCAAGGCCTGAGATCCACCTCTTACCTTGGTGTATCATGATTCCAATCCACCTACTTGCATTGTGACCTCACTTCCTCCATCATATTGTCTTTGCAGCAGTTCTGTGGTTCGTCACTCATGAGTGGTATGAGCTTCATCCTTGCTCTCATCCATGTGAATTAAGACCACACATCATTCAAGTTCAAATTGTCTCTGCTTCATCTTAATGTAAACAAGGGATGTTGGAAATACAGACCCATACCAATGCTTCAGACTTCTCTCAGATGTTTATTTGGCTTTTTCTGTGGTTCTGAAACCTGTGCTCATGTTATGTCTTGCATGAAGGGAAGAAAGATTTAAGAAAGGTCTGTTGGCTATTAACTGCCATGGTAAGAGAAAGTTCTCAATCAGAACGTTTGAGATACTTAGCAGCAACCCCCTGCTTTTCAAAACCGGAATAGTTTTAGAGGACTCAGTCCTTTACTTGTATCCACTCTTCCTTTGTAAATTTGTAATTTATTTTTTCTTATAGTGTGTATCTCTTTGCACATGCAGCTCTTCTGGCTGCAACCACACATCAGCTATCAGTGGGGAGGAGAACAGAATGATAAAGCCAAGTTATAAATGGGGATTGTTAGGAGGTTTTAATTGGTAAATGCCAATGGGAAATTTGGCCTGGACGCCGGGATAACACCGCTACTCTTTTCGGGAAACAACCTGGGATTTTTAATGACCACAGAGAGTCAGGACCTCGGTTTTTAGTCTCATCCGAAGGATGGTACCTTTTTAAAGTGTAGTGTCCCCGTCACTGTACTGGGGCATTAGGACCCACACAGACCGCAGGGTGAGGAACCCCTACTGGTAACACTAACACCTCTTCCAGCAGCAACCTTAGCTTTCCCAGGAGGTCTCCCACCCAGCTACAGACCAGGCTCACACCACTTAGCTTAGCTTAAGTGGGCTGCCAGCTGTGAGTTGCTCGGGATATGGCAGCTGGTAAGTATGCAAGTTTCTCATTTCTAAGGGCCAGAGTGATTTACTCATGAACAACAACTACTGCTGTAGAGTTTCTAAAAGTTAAAGCTCATATATTAAGTAATTAATACCATTTTAAACTCAGTTTGTTTAACTCTGGGACCAGTAGGTACTTATGAAGACAGTATGCACATTTTAAAACATGGAGCTGATTTTAAATAATACCTTTGAACTGCGTAACTGTCCTAACTGCAACCCTGTTCACTGTTACCACTTCACCAGCAAAAATAAAGTCCATAAGTAGTACTATAAAATTACTTGGCAAAATATTCTGGCCGAATCCAAAGCTAACATGGATGAGAGCTGCTCAAGTAGTGGAAAGTGTACGCAAATCAAGAAGTAGATCTCTGCAGCATTAAACTGGTAACAACCTGAGATCTTCAAAGCTGCTGAGCTTGCTTTTCAAGTTTTGTGATATTCCATTCATAGCCCAGAAAAAATGTCTCAGACAAGCAACCAGCAGACCTGAATCACTGTTGCGAGATCTACTTTATAATCAAGGGCAAGTCTAGTTATCATACTCAGGAGCTCAGTATAGCTGAAAATAAAACATCTACCTTGTCAGTTTTCTTCACATTAATAAAAAAGTAATTTTAGTTTACACTATTAACTTCAATTTTTAGTGTTCTAACAATTTCCTAAAATGAGTTCATGCTATGTTGATAAATAATTATGTGAACACTGCTGATCCTGTTTGTCTTGTATGTTTTAGGAAGCTCTGATGAGTGCGAAGTGCTGAGGTCTGCTTTATTTTCCTTTTTGTTATGATTAGTGATTTTGATTATATTTTTCAGTTTTACTGTAAATGTCTTTCAAAGGGCGGACCTGTGGCTCTGTGGCTAGGATCTGCGCCTGTGGCTGGAAGGTTGCCGGTTCAAATCCCACAGCCAACAGAGAAATCCTACCCCACTCGGCCCCTGAGCAAGGCCCTTAACCCCAACTGCTCCAGGGGCGCTGTATAATGGCTGACCCTGCTCTCTAACCCCAAGTTTCTCTCCCTGTCTGTGTGACTGTGTCTCATGGAGAGCAAGCTGGGGTATTTGAAAAGACAAACTGCTAATGCAAGAAATTGTTTATGGCTAATAAAGTGATCTTATCTTAACTGAAGAAAGTGCTAGATCATGCTTAGCACATACAGATTCCTGACTAAGTATGCTTATTATATTCACAAGTTTAGTTCAATACATGAAATATTGAGTTCTTACAAATACAGTGTAAGATATACTGTATGTTGTTGGTAAACCACAGGTTATTTCTACAGGGCTTTTAACATGACAAATACATAAGCAAAAAACATTGAACAATATTTCCTACAGAAGTACAGTAAGGAAAAGGTGGAAAAGCACATAGGCCCATGCACTCAATACATCCATTATCAATGTCCTGCTAAGGATCACATATACAGTCATGACATTTTAATCTTTCATACCGAAATGTCCACCTTTATAATGACAATGTCCTTTTAAATCTAGGGGGTTACATTCTGCTGAGATCCAAAAAGAAGTTAAAATAGGTAGTCAGAAGAAGCAAATTATTCTGTACGTGCCATTGTACCAGTCTTACTTGACTTTTGAACTTCATTCTGAGCATTTTTTTATTGCAGGCAATTACCACGCCTTTGTCTTCGAAAAGGTTACTTATCCATTTCTCTTTGAGACACTTGAAACTTATTAAATAATAAGCTACACGCCAGTTTACTTTCTTAAATATTTGTCATTTCATTTTTTTTCTTCTGAAAAGACGAATTAGCAAAATCAATGCGAGTTAAATTTACACCAATTAAATCAACTCATCATTTTTTGAACCATGTAACATCAACTTTCAGAAATGTTCCTAGAAATTAGATTTAGATTTTAGAAATTAGAAATAGATTTTTACAGAAAGTACACTGTGCAACCTTTCTTGCAATTGTTAAATAAAGTGAAATAAATAATTTGTTCTGTAAATGAGAACAGTTTTGGATCTGCTCTCCTTTCTCATGCTTCTTTGTTGTTGCTGTCTGTGTTATTCCAAAAATGTTTGGTATGTTAGACATGAGGAACTGCTCTGTCCTTTGATAAGCATGTGCCAGTGTCTTTAAAAGTGCAGGTGTCTGTCACTTGGCTTCAGCACTTCTTCGGTTCTCCCTTCAACACCACTGGAAGCCCAGTTTGACATGGAGGCCTTTAAACAACTTGGGCGATGTTTTGTTTTCTTTTTCTTGGCTGTCCTGTTTGATGTAATCGGGCTCATTATATTTTTGCTTGGGATTTTTGCTCCATTCAGCTTTTGGGACTGTTTTGTTTTTTCAGGACCAATCATCATTTTTCTCAGCCTGGTCTTCTGGATATTTTGGTACTTGGGGAATCTTACGGTCTCTCACGAAGAGTTGGGGATACTGTAAAATGACTTTTCTGCCATGCCAATAAACCGATGAAGCTTGAACAGTGTAGCTGGTACACTGCATGTATAATCTTTCTGGATTATACTACACTGATGGAAATAGAAGAGCTCTCACTGGATAAATGCACAAAGCCTTCTTTGGACACAGAAATATGAAATCCTTTTTAAAAAAGGTTTGTTTTGTTTAGCACATCATATTTGTGAAACTACATTTTACATCTACTTTTACATCTACGTTATTAATAATGATAATCAAGTTGAATTATGTCATTGTCAATGAAGTCTGTGACAATAATGAATATGTTTAATAATTTCTAGTTAAAGGAATTACTGTATATATTTAAAACAATGACCTCTGTGGACTGGGCTATAATACTACCAGTCTTCAATTTTATTTTTTGTGGTATTTAAGTGGTTATATAAATATAGCTGCTCATTTTTTTTTATTTAGTGAAGTCCCTCACTTGAATTATGTTTATTGTGAAACACATTGTTTCTACAATAGGAGCTTGTGTTTTTCCCCATTTGAGTTCACACATACTTTATATTAGTCACATAATATTTTGAACAAGCTAAGCTTTTTAGTCAGCAATTCCATATGCCAGTAAAACAAATTTACGTCAGTATGGAAAACGAGATTCAATTTTTCTTCGTACAGTTGTATAAATGCACCAGTTCAAGCATTACACTAAAGCTCCTCTAACATTTAAAAACAAAATCTCAGCAATACCTTCAGATAATATGAGATTAGTTAATGCTAAAAAAGCCATAACCATTTTTAAATATAATACCTATTGATTATACAATTTATTTAACACAATTATCGTGCACTAAATCCTGAGTACATAAAAATGTTGTTGTTTTTTTCTTAGGTTGCTGATATCACCTAATTTTCAATGAAGAACATTCTTTTTTGCTTCATTTTGAACATGTATGCAGTACTGGAAAATAAACGGTCAACAATACAAAACAGAGATCCTGAAGACACATACCAGCTGTGTTTTATACAGTCTTTACTTTCTGGGACCTGGTGACAGCCTCACCAGGGGGTTACAGCTGTGACACAGTTTTACCACTTACGTTATTCACAAATATGTGTGTGTGTGTGTGTTTTGGTTGATATTATAGTAATTGTGGAGAGAACTGTTGAAAAAATGTCACAGATTGTGTCTTCTGACAAACAAGCGATGTGTGAGTATTCCCACAATGTAAACAGTTTTTTATTTACAACTAATCATTTTCTTTTAAACGTAAAAAGTGCCAAAAAATATTTGTTTTAGGTCTTTTGTCACCCCATATATACAGTATAGGCATTAGAGTGGAATGGTAAATAAGAAGTCTCTACAAATATAGAATTACAAATGTGTGTATTTATTAGAGAGGAAGATGCTTCACATTAATCTTAATCTTAATCTTACACCATGAAAAATACAGTACTTTGAAATATTTTTTCTTACTGTAAAATACTCTTAATAAATGGTGTTAGTTTTCTGAACCTCTGAATGTTAGAAGTACTCCTGTTAGCTGCCGATGTTAATACAACAGTACTCAAAAGAAATGAAGAATGCTTACCATAAAAGTTAATACATTATTTTTACTAATAGTTCTTAAGTATTGTTAGGATATTACACTGAGAGAATTAGGTTTCTTTGGTTGATTAACTGAAATTTATTGTCAGAAAAAAGGGATATTTGTGCCGTGACAGGAAGCTTCCTTTATCTAGAGCTTGAAAACATTTATATTTTTATTTTTTTGATAATTTAAAATGAAGAATTCACAGTCTGTCAAAGACTGGGAGGCAATCCCGCCTTATTTGCCAGTTTGAGATACATTAGAGGTGGTGAATTTGAGGCTGTTCAGATGCTGAGAGGGAAGAGCTTTTGTACAAATTAAACATAAAATAAAAAGGATATTCTTAACTTTGAAGCTAAAATGTATCCAAATAACTTTATTCATTGTTTTAATTAAATTCTCTACTGAATGTTATTCTACTCAATATTTATTAGGAGTCAAAATAAATAAGTGTTAGCAGTTGCCATTTTATGAATCAGCATGGGTTCTGAAAGTATTTTAATCAATGGCTGCGTTATTCAAAGCCCCCCCTGGTACATTTATCAATCAGAAAGATGTAAAAATATGTGTGGAAAAAACTAATCTAAAACAAGAATATTTAATAAGATTACTCTGGTATTACCTTTTTCTTGTGTTTCAAAACTTAAATAATTTCTTTTCCTGCTATCAGTAAGGACATGTACGGCAAGTTGTAGAGAAAAATAAACGATACAATAAAGATTAATCTAAACTGATAGATCTTATTTCTGTTTGCAGCCTAGTAAAACGTGTATTTTTAAACATTTCCATCTCTATTTGCTGCTAAGATATATTTAATTTTCCACTCTAAATGCAATGGTTTTGAAAACTTTTTGCCAGAGTAACAGATACTTGCTAAACAGGATTTGTCACACCATTATCTGATGTTACCAATCCTACTGCACAAGTTTTTTCTCTAAAAATCCTAATTCATTCAAAGGACTACAATATGAGTAAGTATGTTGTTCATAATGAATCAGCTTTTTCTTTGTGTTAGGAATTTTGGCCATCCCTCTATGCTTATTCCAAATACGTCAACAACAATGGGGTTAGCCTAAGAATTACAATAATTTCAGCCTCTCAGAAGTAGGTTAAATCTTATGCATTAATGTAATTTCTTAGTTTCTGTGAGTGTTCAGTTTTTTTGGAAGTTTTCTGCTTGAAAAGAAAAGAACACTGTGTTAAAGCATAACAGTGATACACTAGTTTATATACAGTAATATACAAGTTTGCAATCAAACTCTTATTAATTGTCTTAAGAAAATTATATAATGCATTATTCCTTCCCTTGTATATTCCTTTACTCTCAATTGAGTTGAGGATTTTACTTTAGTTGAAAACTGTGCTCTTCAGACCACAGGTGGCAGTTTGATACATACGTATAACTTGAATTTTAGCTTTAATAATATTAATGTTCCTGTCTTTTAGTCATTGTAATCACTAGTGTTTCTCAACACTATAAAAGCAGAAAAATCTCCTACACTTCCATTGGTATATGGATCAGCTGTGCTCTGTGAAGGCCGCTTGCCTTAGGCGTGAGAGTAAATGGTGCATCTCCAGACTTACTGTGCAGCTGCAGGCTGAGAAACAACGAATGACTGAGTACAGGGATTTCAGTGGCTCTATCAGATCTGTATAGTTCTCCAGTCTTATTGGAAAAGGCTGTGACAAGATGAAGTTTCTACTTTCATTATTAGCCAATTCCTAGAGACAAGCTGTTCACCTGATCTAATTCTCAATGTCTATGGAATTAGTTTTTAGAGGGCATTTACCTTTCTCTGAGTTATTTATGAAAGAATAATTGTCTGAAGGTGCAAGGGAGGGTACACACTGGATGGGGCGCTAATCCATTGCAGGGCACACATACACTCTCACATGGGGGGCAATTTTCCCAGTAGCCAACCACCAGCATGTCTTTGGCCTGTAGTAGGAAACCATTTGCCATTTTGAAGTAAATTCAGTGCATTAAATCTTAACTAGAGTACCATTGTTTAGTTTTTATTTGTGTGTTCTATTTTTTATTATTTTCAATGGGAGAGTGTTAGGCTTTTGAAGGATACTACAGTTAAACAGGTAAATTGTGGTCTTACGGTTTTCTTTTTTATTTATATATATAAACTACATTTATATTCCATATACAGTATGCAGTATATAAGATTTGAGTTTATTGCCTCCTAATATTCCTCCAGTCCTGTTAACTGTTGTGTCAAAAGACTATTGATTGCCTAAAGTTTGATTTAGACTTGTGAAATGATTTTTGCTTGAAAAACAGTATTAAATTGTAGTTTAAACTGAATTAAAACTGGGACTTAATACAGACTTTTAACAAGTAAAAATCTAGTGCTCATTGACATCTCATATAAATATGCTCCATTTTGAGCTCCATTATGTTCTCAGTTGTTTTTTTTAAATGTCTGAGTGTCATTATGTAGTTGGGCAGTAATCATGGAAGTGGGAGCCCAAATATAGACCTCTTTCATTAACTGGATTCTGGGATACAGTATAAAGCTTTGTCTGCCACACGGATTTAATTTTCCGGTTAACGTCAAAGTCACAGTCTAAAATACAGTACATACCTTCTATCACCTCAGAGTAGCCCATTAGTACTATATATTAATGTAATAGAATAGAAAACCTCTTTGTGGGGCTGGCAACAAACATGGGGAGACAAAGTTCTACTTGTCCATTCAGAACCTGTCTTCTTCTTTCTGTCACTTTGTCTTCCTATGTTTTAGAATAGCTCTTTGCTCTGAAGATGTAGTTTCACTCTAATGCAAATTGTAATCTCACATTCAGCAAGACAACGAGACACAGCAATAGCAAAGACACAGCTGACAAACTACAGTATATACTGTAGATCTGAGTGAAAACACCACACCTGCTATACAGAAAAAACAAACAAGACTGAAGGGGAACAACCCTAATTTACATTACAGGTCATAAATTATCTAACATGGGCAAATTTGTGAGCAGGGCAGTGTAAATTTCAGTACAAATTAGAATCATTAGAGTCTTTGGAATAATAAATATAATAAAAAGTTATTACAGAACATTTTGTTTTAAGTTAAAAAGTGAGTATTGATCATATTTTTTTCTTTTACTATTACAGCTTTTTGGATTAATTCAAATGGAGTAAAAAAATGTAGCCCTGAAACAAGTTACATACCACACTTTGGAAAGTTCATAACAAGTGAAAACTCCGCCTTGGAGTTTAGAACTATTTTAATTGGAATAGTTTGTAACAGTACATAGTTTTTAAAATAAAAAAAATGCTAATGTTTCTTTCACTGGCACTATAATAACAGACTATTTCAATATCTCGGAGTCTTGCTGCATTATTTAGTCTGCATCTGAATATTTAAAAAATTAAACATCTTTCTTTTGCATTAGGTTTTAAATGTGACAGTAAAATAATGACAAGAGATACACCATCAGAGCAAGTGCTACTTGATGTTCCATTTCCTTGGGAGGAGAGGTTGAGAGAAGGATGAATGCCACTGAAATGTGCTCACTTCAGGCTGAAATTAACTTTGGCGTATTGACAAGAAAAAGTAGTATTAAGAGTCGTAATGGAAAAACTGATCCCGATACCAATAGCTGATGTAGACAATAATGAAATGCTATTTCCTGAGCAGGATAGCACAAAGTCACAAAATGACTTGCAAAAGGCCAAAAATTACAAGACAAATAATTTTCGCTATATATTATTTTCACGTTATAGATAAATCATTCATGGATTTCTTTGAATTGTAGTATAAGTCATTAAAAAGTCATATCTGACATTCACTGTTTTTTTCCACCATAATTTATACTTCATACTGTACATAAGTTTTTCATTGAATGATGTATAACTGCACTAAGCATATGGTGAATGGTTATGTTTCATTTCATTAGAAAAAAGCACTGCTAACTGATTAATTATTAGAATAACATTAGAATCAAGCAACCAAATTCAAAATCAACTTAAGTTTACCAGTATATACATTTTATGAATCTACTGGACAGCTGGACTGCTGGCATATATTATTGCACTGAAACAGGAAACAACAGCACATTTCTGTAATGTGTAATTTGTGTTTGCTGTAAACATGAAAGTCCCTTTTGATTGTGGAATGATGATCTCTAAAGGTATCACATTGAAAATACAAGAAAAGCAAAAGGTACATTAGACTGATAATGCTTCATTTTTTGTTCAGTCTCTGTCACTGAAGCATTTGCATGTCTTGTGTTATTAAGCTTTAAACAAATTAAAACTCTTGTCTTTCATACAAAGTGGGTAGACGCCTTGAAAATACATTTAGTTACATTTCTGTCAGCCCTGTCACAGTCTCTACAGAGCTGAGTATCAGAAATGCAATGCACCAATAAAAAAAGGGAAAAAGGTACAAGTGAAGAAAAAAGGCACCCAAGAATACAATTTATCCACTTTACAATAATTTTCAGACAAATGAGAGTGTTTGGATGGACAATTGTTTATTAAATAGAAAACAAAGGGTACTGTAAGGGGTGAATGCTCAAATTGGGGTGTTGCAATTAATTTCATAATTAATTTATAATAATTTTTCAAAAGATGAAAAAAGAAAAAGGAAAGAAACATAAATATGTTTTCCAGTCCCAATTAATTTGCGTTGGCCTGTGAAGCTAAATGGGTCTTACAAAACTTGTAACACAGACAGCTTGAGATTAATTAAAACTTGGAAATGTAGTATAAATGGGGACTCACATGTTCTGTTGTTCGTGATATTTGAAATGTGAAAGTGCAGTACTATTCATGTACATAATTCTGCTGGTTAGCAACAAATAAATGTAAAACAGCACAGCGGATAGAATTTTATCATGTTATCAATAAAATAAAATTAACTGCTACTGATCATAAAGACCGGCATTGAATGTATCTTCTTTCCTGTTTATTGATCTTCAAATCAAATCTTCTCCATGAATGGGTTTATTTGTAAAACACAGAAATAATTTGCACTACATGAATAAAATGTGGATCCCATGTATAAGCTCTGTAAAATTTAAATTGCTTTTAAAGTTGGTGATAAACTCTTTAATTGTAATATTAACAAGGAGGTGAATTGAGATCTGTTGATCCCTGGATGTTTTAAAAACAGCTATTTTTAAAAGAATAATAGTCTTTGTATCCCTTTTTGACAATATAAACAGAATAAGCCAGTTAAAGATTAATGACTACTTGAACTAATGGCATGAGATCATCAGGAAATGATGGTGCTTGCTCACATTCTAGCAAATTTTATTTTTAAATTAATTTAAAGGCTCATTTCCTTGCTCACAGCACAACCATCTGCTACAATGAATAAAAAAATCTAGAGAGCCTGGTCAGAACAACACAATATGATACTTTTTTATGTCACATGGCAGACAATGGCAAACTGCACCAGGTATGAAAATACTGCTTGACTTCACATAAGGTCATATGTAAATTAGTTACACCTAAACATGCAGCATATAAACAGCCCATGAAAACACTTCAAAAGCCCACAAAATGTTTTTATAGTGTGACTGAAATGTTGTACTCAGACTTCATAATTATGATCTAAAATAGTTTTAATAATTATTAAACCTAGAATAGTTAAATTGTTACTACCAAAGAGCTATTACATTTGAATGTTTAGGAGAGCAGGAAGAAATCATTTTTAGCACAAAAATTCTTGATGTAAGATTGTAAGATTTGTTTTAATTAATTAACAATTATCATTAATCTTACAATTAAGTTGAGTTGTCTGTCAGTAAACCAGATTCTTAGATTATGATGGTAAATCAGTTACTAATCTGTAATGGTTTCTGAAGGATATAAGGAGTTTTACAGTCTTGCCTTTATCAGATTTTTATCATTGCACTCTTTGCTTCAGATTTAATGTCCTTCTGAAGGAGCAGTGAGAGAAAGAACCAGATCTTTACAGAAGAGTATCCTGTCAAATCTGGTTTAGATCTGATACTTATGAAGTCTTCCTTGTATTTCTGTAGATACTTTGTAAGCAATAATAATTGGACATACAGTAACTGAATCATTATTAATGAAACAACATAATGCCATCAAACAAGACACTGTTAGTTCTGGTTTAGGACACTGTTTTCCTGCTCTGTGATGTTATCCCCCAGGATTTAAAAAGTAATTAAGAGATTTTGTTTTAGGTTGTGAAATAATTTTCCTGTTTTACTTGTATTTCCAGCAGTAGTTTTTCTAGAGCTTCCAGTACCCACACCTGTTTTCTTTCTCTTAAATATGCTGCTGCAGTCAACCAGCTGAAAAAGAAGGAAGAGTTTCACAAGGTCTATTGTGTTTTTGCTCTGCGTGTGTATTCATTGTTCTATTATATCTAAAAACATGTCTTCCAAAGGTCATCTTAAAGTACTAATCCCTCAAAGCTCAACTATATTCTTCAATGGCTCTTACACTGTATTGTACTCATATTTTTAATTCTCAAACTGTTCATATAATTTGCTGATTACACTTATTCTCTGTAGAAATAAACACATACCAACAGAGTGTTTACATTACATTACATTTACATTGTTTACATGCACTGTATCCACAGTATCTATATTATATTTTAGTTCTTACTAATTTATTTGGTTTTGCAGCACTAGTGCTGGTATTTGAGCTCGTGCTATCTTTTATTTTTACCTTACTGTACATTCACTATTGACCCTCATACTTACACATAAGTATTTTATATATATAGTAAGTTGCCTTGGTAAGGGCATCTGCTGAGAAAATAAATAATACATAAAAATACATAAGCTATTGACAAGTGTGGCACAATGCAATAGTTAGCATTGCTGCCTTACAGCACTTTGACCTTGGGCCCAATTCCTGGGCTACTATCTGTGAGGAGTATTTGTGATCTCTCCATGTTCACATGGTTTTCCTCCAGGTGCTCCAGTTTCCCCACAATCAAAGGACATACTGGTAGGTTAATGGGCTTCTGGGAAAACTGGCCCTAGTGTAAGTGTCTGTTTGCGTCTGTGTGAGCCCTAAAATGGACTTGAGCCCATTGCTTGCTGGGATAGGCTTGGGTTCCCCAAGACCTTCTATTGGATAAAGCAGCTAGAAAATGGATAGATGGAAATAATTGACATTGAGTCAAAACTGCTCTTTATTGCAGTATTATTGAATTCACTCTGTATATGACAGGATATTGAAAGGAAATGTCATCCAATTGCATTAAAAATGCACCAGCTGTATGTGTACTTTACCGCACTATTTATGTAATTACTGTCAATTCCCAGATAAGGCCTTTGCCATCTTGTTTTCTTCTGCAAGACCACAAGTAAGCACTTTACAGAAGATGCATTTTTTATATACAGTATGCTAATGGAAATGTTAGAGTCATTTTGTAAGGCAAAGAGGAAACAGAAAAGTTCTGTATGGTTTCTGATAAAAGGAAAAGGAATTCTGGGAAATGAGCAATGGAAAGTAGTGTAATGATTTTCAGGCACACCCCTTCTTCAAATGCCTTAGGGCTTACAAATGTTCAAAATGTCACAGAATGTAGATTCAGCCCTCCTAAACAAAATGTCTGGTGTCATATGTGTCGAAAGTTATCCATCCAGAATGCCACACAACTCTCTCTCCTAATCACAAAAATACACAGAAACAAAATAAATTCAAGCATAAATGAAACCTAATCAGCATGTCTTTGTGAGGTAAAAGGAAACGCACACAAAGGAAAAGCCAGCAACATGCAGAGCAATTTGGAAACGTCCAACACTGCTGGAACTAATCATTTTCATACCACTACACTGACTAATAAGCAATGCTGGAATCAAACTCTGGATCCTGGAGGAAAGACAGCAGTGCTAACGACTATCCCAAAAGAGTTCATAAGATTTGAATCTTTTCAAAAAGTTTTTTTATTTGGTGTGATCACAGCGATGCTATTGAGCATCAAAAATAGTGTAAACAGTCATATTTACTCATGTAGACTTCCTTTGCAAAAGTACTTATACTGACCCCCCACAAAACATTGTTTTAATGAATGAATACCATTATGTGTTCATTAGTAATGAATGATATTATGTTTTACAAAAACAAAGAAAAACATTTTTGTAAATCAGTTATATTATCAAAACTATATTATTTGAAATTAAAATCAATCACATACAGTTCTGTATACCCTGCCTTTGAGTTCTCCTCTTACTCATTGCAATCAATAGTTATTTTTTCAGCTCTGGGTACTGTATATTTTAGGTGGAATTTCTGTTCAATTATTTCCACATATTTCCTTCAGCTTCATCAAATTGGAAGTTTCATTTATATAGGGCTGTAGTCAGTCTATGGCAGCTCCACTAGATTCATCTTCATCTATTGAGAATGACAGTCAAGAATATTCTATACATCTGAATTCCTCTGTGTGAAATAATAAAGAACCAGCTCCCAAAAAAGACTGAACTATAGTTTTCCAATTCACATTCCAACACTGAGAATGGGTGAAAGCCCTTTTGTAAAACAGGTAAATGCAAATCACATCTAAATTTATCTGATCTATCTTTAGTTTTGCAAGTTAAAGTTAAGGTTAAAACAGTATACCTGCACTGCCTAGAGAGTATCGGGAACTTATTTTAGTGTGAACCACCACATTTTAAACAATATCTTTTTTTCACAGTGCTTAAAAGTGTTGTATTTGTTGTTTCTTTTAGAACTATGATCACCAATTAAAAATAAAGTTACAAAGAACTAAATTTTACCACCACTAAAAATGACATGCTTCATGTTCATTTGTCCTTGACAGAAAATTTGAATAGGCTACTTTTATTGGGAGCTCACCTTTCTCAATGACTAAAAATGTGAAAATAGTGCTTATTAATACAAGTAAATAATTGATACATGAATGTTATTTAGAGTTCTGATAGAATGGAAGGCAGAACTCTAAGGCGCTTCTCTGGGACCAGAAAAGAGGTTCACTCGCACGCCAGATAACAGAATGATAAAGATTGATCCCATGTGGCCTTTTCCCCATTACTTGGAAAGTGTATTCCAAAACCAACTGTTTGATGCAAAAAGTGACTTTGTATTCTTATTTAAGCTCTTTCCAGTAACACTAAGGGGTCTCTTTGCTGCTGAGTATACAGGATCATTAGTGAATGATCACTTACAATTTAAGAATTAGAGTTTTTTTTTCCTTTCACGTACCCAATGCTTTTTTTGTGTTGTGCAAGGGTTAAGTGAAATGAGGCATTTCTCAGTAAACAATATTTGCAAATGTTTCAAAGTCCCATCGGGATGATGTGGTATTTCTCTGCAATAGCATTAGCAGTTCACTAGAAGCACAATACAATTCCTAAATGGACAGTAAAAGCTTTCCAATGCAATTACAGTGTTAGACTTCTTGTATGGAAAATACTTATTTCCCTCAATCTATGTATAAGACCTTCATCTTGAGCTGGGGTCTTTTGACACACAGGCAGATGTTTACACCGCTGAATGTTTTGAGGAAAATGGCATTTTTTCCACATCTTTGAGGTCATTTCAAAACTCCTCAATTGAAACCATACAACAATAGTGCTTGTAATTGACAAAATTATTTGTGTTTTGACACACAGATACACTTAGACATTTGGTAATTAACAGCTGTTAGCTTTTAAATCTGGAAATGAAAAGTAAATATTATTGCATGCATTCTGAATAAAGAAATTAGAGTGAATGTTACTCTTCTATTTTTTTTAGTTGAAAAAGTACAGAGTACAATAGCAGTAGAGTAAATTCAGTAATATTTTATACACTCCCTTTTCCTCTGTAATTTGCACTACAATCACTACAAACACTGCAACTACAAGAAGACTAAAAGACAGTAAAAAACTTTAAAGTTGTTGATGGTCATCTTATACAGAAGGTATCATGGCATCAGTTTTCATACTCTAGAATTTTTGTTCATTGAGTTTTTTGTATTTGTATAAAGGATGATTAGTCACGATTTCAAATTGAAAACATGCTCACAAGAAATATTAAAAATGTTTTGCTTTGAAGTTGATTAACAATTACTTTTCACAAATATATTAAATGCATTTGAAAACTCAATAAATGGCACATCTCTAACAAAATTAAATAATTGTGACTATTGGCTGTATTAATAAATCATATTGTCACATATTTTTTTATTTGCCATTTAATTAAAAAGACCTTGCTTTATGAATCAGAGCCTTTCAGCTGAAAACGTGTAGCTCAGTGCGACACCTGCTGTTAGAAGCTGATTGTAAATTTAATATTCTCACCTGATTCTTCTCGATTGCCACTGAATTTTCCTAACTAGACGATTTTTAAAATTGGAGTACAGACAGAGAAACTCAAAAAGATATAACTGTGTACTTTAAAATAAACTGATTTATAACAACATAATAAATAATTTAACCTATTATCATAAATTATCTTATCATAGCTATTATCCCCAACTTCACACCATTAGGTAAAAAATTGGAAAGATCCTCTCATTTTTCTAAAATATATTATATACACCTGAGGAACGCTCCACGGCCAAAACATTGTGTTTTCTTTCTTCTCTTTTCAGTATGGAATAAACCTATTACTTGTTCCTTATCAGATATATGTACTTGTGTTTTTTTATATTATGATTCAGTGTGTCTTCTAGGTCTGGATTGAATTCTGACATTTACACTTTATTTACTAAATTACTTTAATGACATTTATATGTATTAAGTATTTGTATTGTGATCTGTTCCCTTTTTATCTGATAATTCATGACTCACCTAAAGTCATTTTAGGCAGTGAGTTGTAATTACAAGTTAAGAAGTGAAGAAATACTCCTTAACACTTATTTCATGCTTGATGAGTATAACATTCTCTACTGTTGATTGAACTGGTTTAAGTACTGACTTAATCTCATTTTACGAGGTGTTTTACACATTAGTTTTGTGTAAACCTGTTTACACCGGGTTTAACTGGTAATGATTTTGCAAAGTGATGGTGGTCAACCTTTCTGATTCTCTGAAATGTCTTAGGTGTGCAGTCACAGCTGTTTTACCATCTTTTAGCTTCAGATGTGAGTTGTCTAACAAGGCTGTCTAACAAGTACTGGGAGATCTCCCAAAAAAAAGGAGGACCACAAGGTGGCACTCTTCCTTTCAGATCACAATTTCCAATGCCCCAACACTGGCCAGGTGACCAGAGAATTGTACGGTGGCTCCTAGTCCTGGTCCTGGTGACCCACACACTTGTTGGGTTTTATTCCAGCCGAGCCCTCAGTGACACAATCAAACCCTCCATTGACTTAATAAGATTAATTGGAACTGATTGGTCCGAATTCTTGAACATGTTGCAGTTTTAACCTTTATATTTTGAAGTGAGATAAAATCCCAGTCCTGTGACTAGAAACAAAATGCAAATATTCCCCTGAAGCAACGTCTTAGATCAATGAAGGCTTCGATGATCTAATTAAGGTGGGATGGAATGAAAAACCAACAGGTCTCAGTCATCAGGACTAGGTTTGGGAACCACTGCTCTAGGATATCCTTTGGATTAAGTTCCTGACTACCTGGTCATTAAAAATCCAAGTGCATTGTTTGTAAGAGTAGAGTGCAGATATAGGGGCTTTTACCCTGGTATCCTACATTAATAATAGTAATAATAATAATAATAATAATAATAATAATAATAATAATAATAAACTTTATTTTATATAGAGCCTTTAAAGGTGGCTTCTCAAAGCGCTTTACAGGATGACAAATTATAATTATATTATGGTCTTTTTTCCTATGTAAATTCAAGCAGTTTCTACACCTTCTAGAGGATCCCAATACAAACACAAGGAGAACATACATGCTTCATGCAAGTCAAGAAATTAACTCACAGCACACACTCTGCAAGGCAGCCATGCTAACCACTGCACCACAGTGCCACCCTCATGTAAACATTAATCTACGTAATAACAATATTTATGATACAGTTTGTTTTTGTTATTCTTTTATTTTTTTCTTTCCATAATTATAATAGTATGGGATATCAGTTGGGACTAATTGTTTCTTTAAATGCAGCACAAATGGGCTGAATGAAAGTACTGACAACTCTCCCTAAGCCTTGTGTCTTTCAAAATCTCACAAGAACAACAATTTATTTGTTTTATTTATTTTATAGATTTGAGCAAGTCTAAACAAAAAAAAAGAACATATCCTGCTTTTTTTAGCATACCCTATGTAATCAGAACTGTAGGTGGGGTACACCTACTGTATAAATCAGCTTTCAATCTGTGAAGCAAATTGAAAACCTCTTTCCCCAGGAATATTTTTATTTCCTTCTTGATACGCTCACATAAAAGGAATAATATGAGAAATGTTCGCTTAATGACTATGATTCATCCTACTCATTTTTGACAAACTGCAGTGTTTCATTTAATGAAGAAGTCTGTGTGTAGCTTTTCCTAGTCTAAAAAAAAACCCATAAGAATTAGAAGTGTAGAGTTCAAGAGGAATATTATTGGACCCTAGTGAATGTACCCTGCTTTTACAGACGTATATGCTTTTACATACATATATTGTGGTGATTTTTTGGTTTGTTTTTAACAGATCCTGAATCAGATCTAGTCACACAATTTTATAGAACTCTAATTTAACTTTCTAAATATTTTGAGTACTTTATTGTCAACAAAATAAAAAGCACAGCCCAACTGATAGTTAACCATAAATCAATATAAGCATGTATTGTTCTAATTGGTTCCCTTTTAGTAAAATTGACTATTTTAGAACAATTTATTAAGCAATTCTTTAACACCAATACACAATAATATTATACATGATAAATTGTGTGTATTTCCATTTTGTCCTGTTTCAAGAACCTATGGCTTCCTGTCCAAGGTATATCCTGCATTTTGCCTGTGCTTGCCAGGATAGGCTTTGGCTCCCATGCAACCCTGTATTAGATAGTGTTTAGAAAATGGATGGATAGAAGTACTAGCGGTCTGAATGAGGAACTTCAATGATCTGCTTTGGTGCCTTTTTCAATTAGAACACTAGATGGCGCTGCTTCATCACCATTCACTTAGCTGATCCGAAAACCTAACCTTTATTGCAGTTGAGTTGATCACCGTGTACATCAATTTATCCAGTTGGTTTTCAAACGCTTAATAAGCCTGCTCGATATTTTATTATAGTTTTGAAAATCATTCAAATACATTATACTGATACATTCATCCAGAAAAGAATATATTTTGCTTTATACATTCACGTGTATATGTTTAAATATATATGGGAGAAGTTATGTACTGTATGAAGAGGAAATCGGTAAAAAGACACACCCTGAATAAGATGATAGGCTAGATTGATCGGATGCAAATGCACTTTGCAGACACTCGGAGAGGTTCTCAAGAACTATTTAATTTGGAGAGCAGGTTAACATATTTAGCCAGTCAGGAACTGGTTACTGCAAACGTTAATGTGTGTTAGACAGAAAACATCTACCAATTTGAGGTTCTCAATTCTCAGTCTAACATTTTGAGGTTGATGTACCTCGATTTGCTGTGAAAACTGTGCAGCTCTCAGACAGAAAGACTCACAATGGTTTGACCATTCACGGGACATGAACTACAATGAGCATGCATGGGCTAGCCCCATTAATTGGAGGGAAATCACCTCAGGTAAACTCACAACACTTCTTTATACAAATTCCAAGCTGCCAATGAGTGACACTCCCCCCAGAAATGGAAAATATTGCATAGAAATATAAACATATTGCTGGCATTCAAATGGAAACAAAACATGTTATCACTATTAATATTTTTTTCCAATTCTCAGTACAGTTACAGACTAAAAAAGGTGTTTCTGATTTGGGTGTATATTATGATAGTTTTTTGTATTGTATTGCCCCCACAAATTTTATATGTAACAAAAAAGGTGTGATATTTTCTTTCCAGTGTTCATTTTGTAGATCCAGTGGTATTTATTGTTGGGTAATAAAGGCTATTGTACTAAACGTTGCATTATTAAAATGTGATGCAAATATATAAAGGGTTAAAAACATGCACCTTCATTCTGTAGAGCAACAGGCTGTGCTATTTCCAGTTCACATGGTTACTAAAGACTGTGTTGTAAAGAGAATGGAGCACAAAACTAATCAACTGATGTAAAAGAATACTCTTCCTTTTCTGTGGTACAGCTGGCAGACATGGAGGGCACTGCACAGCTTGCAATTATCATTCTGGAAGAGTACAAGTCTGGCAGCTCCCTCAGTCACCCTCTTTCCGTGCTTTCTTCTGCCATTGAAGGACTATCTGGCTATAATTTCCCTCTGAAAGACAAAGGGCACCACATAACGCTATGAACTATCATTATTCTCTCTATACATTTGCCTTAAACATTGAAAACAATGTTGGGCTGCCTTTAACTGCTTCTACATAAAGTAAAGTAAGAATTACTCAGATAGATTCCTTAAGGTTTAACCACAACCTGTTTTAAAAAGAATCCTTCTATTATTCTAAACACATAATAAAGACTGCAAACAGGCACTGACCATATTGCTTGTTAGGCAGTTTAGCAGCTACGTGCAAGTGTATCTGAAATGTTGTCCAATAGGTTCTAGCAGTACCTCAGAGTTTGGGCCTCAACCACCTGGGAAGCCTCTTCCAGATACCCAAAACTCTATAAAAACACATTTCAAAATCCCCTGTTCTAAATAGAATTTCACATATCACCTTTGATCGGAGGCTTAATCTTAATAGATATAATGTGCTTCTTCACCAAACAATTAGAAAGTGCAATACTTTTCTTCTAAGTAAAAAATGAACTTATATTAAGAGTTCTTTGATAAATGTTTTATGTAATAAAATGTGTAAAATTACAATATATAATAAATCAAACTAGTTTTAAAAGTAAAAAATTAAATGTATAAAATACAATTCTGTTATTATTTCTTTTTAATAAATATCATGTGATTTCAAATTCATGGCATAAAAAGTGAGCACACCTAAATTGCATATTCCTGGGGAATGATTTGTAAAGTGAATGTTAATTTCTATGATGAATAATGTTGTTCAAATGGTTTTGGTCTGAAATGGTTTTGAACACTGAAACAAAGATAAACCTCTCTATAGAATGTTGTATTTCCCTGAACAAATCTACTTGCTTCTATTAGAATCTTATTTACTTAGTCTTATTTCTGGACTTAGGCAATTGTCTTTTGGTCAAATATCCTTAATGCCTCCGTAATTGTTTCTCAACTGTGTGGTCTGAGGAAGGAACAGCTCTAAAGTTAGATGTTGGTTGTGTTGTACTGTACTTTGCATTTCAAATTTGTATTCTTTTCAGGCAAGGGAACAGCAGGGAGCTTCACACTTGCACATATAAAACCAACACTGGAGTGGTTAAGATGTGGAACCAGAAAAAATATTTTTATATAATAAATGACTGTTTTATATAATAAAATCAAAATGTTGTTTATGAAAACCCAATACTTTACAGTAGAAGAATTCACCCCTATTTCTCTATGATCTTACCCTAAAATTAAGAAGAGTCAGTATTATCAAATTAAGAATAATCAGTTCATGTTAGTTGCATTGTGTAATTCCATTTCCTTTTTGCATTATTTCTTCTTAAGTCCCAAGTTGGATCAGACATACTGGAGAACTCAACAAAGGAATCGGAGACACACAGAGACAGTCATCACTAAAACACCATAAAGATGAGCTCACTTCTGGCTCAAAAACTATTCTGTGCTGAGGTAATTATGTGTAAATAAAACATACCACAGTTAATATTTAACTGTACACTGTATATAGTAATTCATGTATAGCATGAATGAGATGTATAGCAATTACCACAGTACACTTATAATGAATGTTTAAGAAAATATTAACTGTATGGATTCACTTTCCACAGGCATAAAATGAAAACCCATAAACATTGCATTATTTTTTGTATGTTTCTCACAAAATAGTTAGTGATTTTTTTTATTAATCCAGTATTTTGTCCAAATATTTTCCTCTACAGTCTCTGTGTTTCAAAGTGCTTTAACATCACAATTACATTACTGTTTGTAGTTTCTGTGACCCATTATCTTGCAACAGTGTATAATTTTGTATTCATTCACATTTGGCATGGTTTCATTTGTCTTCTGAAGACATAATTATATAAAAGGTTTACACCTAAAAATGCCCAGTTAAACACTTTTTTTGTTGTTGTTGTTTATACCTAACTGATCAAATGATCACATTCATCCATTTCATGAAATAATTCAGTTTCAGCTTCAATAACTGGGCACGATAGCTTGTTCCAGACTCCCAGAAACCTTTCAGTGCTTTTGAGCGTTATGAATTATTTAATCAGGTCCCCTTGTAATCTTCTGTGATCAATATCAATAATGATGTATTTATTTTAGCCTATCAGAGTAGGACATTGCTATTATTCTGTGAATATACATTATTGATTGTTTTTGGACTGATTTCAGAGCCGCCATGTATTTGACAAAATATCCTAAATGAGGAGTTGAACAAATTTGACATCCCTTGATTTAAATACTATAATTTAGACTATATTGTAAATCTTGACATTTCGTTATTTTATAGGACTTTTTTTATTGTTTCCCCACATTTTCTAGAATACAAAAAATAATGTCAGAAGAAACTATTTGTATTGTTTCAAAGTATGATTCACAATATGATCCACAATATGATCTTAGTTCCCTAATGGGTTTCTTAACCCTGTTTTCTTTTATCTATTTTGATTGTTTGGAAATACTGAATCAATACAGACATTCATTCTAGGAGATGCTCTGACAAACTAAATAAGAAAGCAGAAGCTGTGTCTGCCGTTTCAAATTTGGTCTGTGACATTTCTGATGGGTTTCACATGATCAAAACTCTCTTATGATTGTATTTAGGGCGGCATAGCAGCACACTGGTTAATTTTGCTGCCTCACAGCACTGAGGTAATTTCCTGGGGTACTATCTGCACAGGATTCATATGTTCTCTCCATGTTTATATGGGTGTCCTCCAGGTGCTCCGGTTTTCTCCCGCAGTCCAAAATCATTCTGGTGGATTAATTGGCTTCTGGGAAAATTGGTCTTGGTGTGAGTATGTGCATGCTTGTGCCTGTATATGCCCTGCGATGCACTGGAGTCCCATCCAGACAGTATCTTGCCTTACGCCTGTTGCTTGACAGGATAGGCTCTGGCTCCCTTGTGACCCTGTACTGGATAAAGCAGTTGGAAAATGGATAGCTGGGTAATTGTATTTAATGACCAAACTGCATCCCACTTACACAAATAGCCCAAAGAGCTCTGTGTAATACATACGCATAATATGGAATATATATAGTTAACAAAGGAGTTCATTGTATTCTGCCATTCTATTAGTATCCTCCAGTTTGTCTCATGAGACGTATAGTAGGTCATTATGAAATCTGTGTCATGTCAGTTATCAGAGCGAATCTTTGTCGGAATCTATGGAAAACAAAATAAATAGGTTGCAAGTTATTTTAGTTATCAGACAGGGTTGCTGTCGCTAATTGTCACAACAATAAGGCCATAATAATTGAATATGATACTTTAATAAATCATCATCTGTTAATGCATTATTATAATTTAAAAAATTCCTATCAAACTGACAATCAGATCAACTGATCTATTAGGCAAATTGCAATGCAAGCGATTGTCAGCAGGACTTCACTGCAGTAAGAATCTGATTAAGTAACACTGCTAGCTGTAACCATATATATGTGCTCAGAAATGGTTTATGGCTCCAAATCTAAACCTTGACCTAGTTATTAGATGAGTATAAGCCGTGTGTATAGTGGGGTGGAGCTGAAAAGAGAACAGGAAACAATTGTTCTGTTTGTGGCTTCACTTGCAAACCTAGGAAGGGAGGAGGAGAGCGATTGGCAGGCAGGGATATGGGTGGGGATGATCAAACTCTAGCCCACAGTGGGATCAAAACATGGGTTTCCTGTTTATCTTACAGAGGGCAAATTCCACTATGTGAAAAGCCATCGGGGGGGATGAGGTGTTGTTAACACCACATTGTGGCACTTCATTGCTTAACAATACAGGGTACACATGGCAGCAGTTGATTGGCTTGATAGTCAGCACTACTGCCTCAAAGCTTCAGGGTCCAGGCATTGCTGTGGTGCTTGCCTGTGTGGAGCTTTTATGTTCTCTCAACGTTCACATGTGTTTATACCAAATCTCCCAGTTTCCTTCTGCCATCCAAAAACACACGTGTCATGTTTGAATAACTGCTTGGTATTGTTATCCTGGGGATTTCAGTGCCTTTCTCACTTAGAAGCACTATTCATTTTGTTAGAGTACTGAACTTACTTTACTTATTGTTACTGTACAGCATTTTGTCATTTATTTTTGGATACTGGGCATCAAGGTTGCACAGTGGTTAGTATTGCTGCCTCGTAGCTCTGGAGCCCTGGATTCAATTCTGGACTTAGGGTGCTAACTGTGTGGATGTATGTTACCCCTGTGTTCACATGGGTTTCCTAGAGGTGCCCCAGTTTACTCCCACAGTCCAAAGACATACTATTGGGTAAACTGACTTCTGGGAAAATTGTCTCTGGCGTCCCAAACAATGTGTATCTCGCCTTGTGCCCATTGCTTGTGTAACAAGACGTCAGTTAGACTTGCCAGGATAGACTCTGGCTCCCCTTCGGCTCTGAATTGGATGAAGCGGTTAGAAAATTGATAGATGTTTGTATACCTACAGTATGTGTTGCTTTAAATGTTTTTGCTTGCAATAATTTATTTTTCTTTCCTTCATTTTAATTATTTTCTCGTTAACTGTTTAGGGGCAGCATAGTGTAGGGAATAAGTCTTTGGGTTAATAAGTGGTGGGTTTGAGGTCCCTGCTGCAGACATTTCTGTTGTACTTTTGTACCTTATGGGAGTCACTTACTCTCTGTCTGCTTACAACCATGGAAACCATGGTAAAATCTAACTTAATGAGCTGTTGTGACTTAACTGTGAAACATACCTATCTACCTTTTTAATTGTGAAAGTTCTGCAAGTTGTAGATTTTTTGTTGTTGTTGATACTTTTATATTGTTGTTGGTCTCCTTTGGTAAAGACATGATTCCAATACAGTACGTTGTTGTTGTTGTTTTATTAAAAATAAAACCTCTGAATATGTACTTCAAATGTCGACAGTGACTCCACAATTGGTTTTACAAGACTTACTGCTCATTGTGTTTTTAACAATCGTTTACCAGTTTTACCTCTTTACACTTGCTACCCAAAATTCACATTAGTTTTAATCGCGTTAATCGCAAATTAACGCAATCAGATCGAAAATTAATTTCTGCACTCTGACACTATGAAACGTAAATCGTTATTTCCTGCAACGTTTTTTAATTTATGTAAACGTTATATCTCTTATGATGTCTGACTCGTTTGTTTTTTGCCTAAAATTTTACTTTTGTGTTTGGTTATGCAATTGATCTTTTAAAACCCTTTTAACAGCACACACACACACAAAACTGTATTCTTCTAAAAGGTTACCGTTACCGTTTGCTCAAGAATGTTTTGTTGATTTGATCTCATTTCTAGAGTTGACATTATGTGTAGTGTTAAAATTATTTTTCTGTTTTATGTCACTGAAGTATATTGCCGAAATTTGCAGTAAGAACTACAAAGCAAAACCATTATCTAAATTCAAAGCGGCCTCTTGCCCGATTTTTTTTTCACTCGGGGAGTCCAAAAAGTGAAAACGTCATGGTTTAAGGACAAACGTTGTTTAACGCTTCCGACTTCGATTTATGCATCTCAAAAAACAAATACAGCTTAATTCTTAACAGAGCAAAGCATTGGTTTCTTTGATGTGTAGAGAAAGATGTGTTGTGTAAAGAAATTGTTATTCTTTGAGATCAACCGTGTTGGCGTAGAACTGGTTAATCCAGTGCAAACCCAAGTACTGGTTAAAGTATGGAGAAGCCTTTTTTTTTCCTGAATGGGAACACACTACGTTCCCAACGCAGAGCGGTATCTAGCACCTTTTTCTTCTACGGTATCTATAGCACCTGGTAATCTCTTGTCATTAGGTGCTGATTGCTCAGTTAAACATGCCCCACCCCCATAGCCTTCTTCTGTGTTTACAAACAGTCCTTGCTCGCATAGGTCACTGGCCAGACGCCACTGATGATGTCACCGAAAAAAAAGCACATGTCTGCATGCCACATGAATCCCCTTGAAAAGTCGCAGCCCAAAGGCTTCGTGAAGAACGAATTTTTAGCCTTTGCATCCTTTATTAGGGGGGGGGGGGTCAAGTGATATGGCCATGGTCGCTCAACTGTCTGGGATCTTTCTGTCGCTGGTTTTGAAGTATTTTAAACTTAGGCTTTGCTCACCGTGACCTCCATAATAAACCGAGCCTCATGGTGTATTCTGGGTACTTAGGTTTGTAAACCTTGCGCCGCTGCAGACATTTGTGCTGCATTCAAAATCGGGTATGGATTCTGTTAGGGACGGGGTGCTTGTTCCAAATACAGTAAGCTCAGACTGAAATGTGAGATGCGGTTCAAAAACCTTCAACTAAACATGCGCGACATATCGTGTTTCATAAACCATAGCGTAACACGTTACTCCTTTTATTGCTTTGTCTACAATCGGACAATTTTGATAAACGAAGATGTTCACGTGTTATTCTTTACTGCGTTACAATCCAGTAAGCCGTTTCTGGGTACAGTCAGAAATCCAAAAGATGTCGATTATTATTGTTTCTTCACATTATTATACAATTAGTGGTAGGCGTGAATAGTACTGTAATGTGCGATGCATGTTTCAGCATTACTTTGTATATATGATGAGAAGTTATTTGATTAGAATACAGATCATTGATAAACTGACAAGAGTATAGAGATCATGCACTATGAAGTACAAAACCCGACGGCTTCCTTTCTCTGTTTGTGATTTTAGGTTCCAAGCGCATTCCATTCTAGGAAGGACGTTTATAAATTGTTATAAGGGTGTGTCAGATACAATATTTTAGTATTCTCCAACCATATCCAGAACGCTTAAAGACGGAATCCTCTCCATCTTACCACACGCCGCTCTCCTTCTTTTTCAAACCACCTTTCATTTGCGTGCTAGTTCACAATGCAACCAAACATGCAAGCTTTACCAACCGGCCATAACTCCATTTCCATTGGTGGTCTCCCTATAACTCCACGTCCTTCCTCGTTCTTCATTGCCTAGGACGATTGTCAGTCATCTAGCGCCCGCCTCCTTCGTGCTGTTTGGTTGGTCCTTTCTCCTTCCCTTTCTCTCTGTGTCGCGGCGGTGGGTCGGAGCCGCTGTCCCTGGTCTGGCACGTTCCCTACTAAAATTTACTAGATTTAAATTGGATTCCCCTGCTAGAAATTACTCAGTTCGCAACCCATTCGAGACCCAAAATCAGACGTATCCCCCCCACTCTCTCCACAAAAACGTTTGGTGTATTAGACCCCACAAATTCAGTAAAATGGCGGTGGTGAGCGGGGTGTCCGGGCCGGCGGTAGCCCGGCTTGAGGGCCGTGAGTTCGAGTACCTGATGAAGAAGCGCTCGGTGACCATCGGGCGGAATTCGTCGCAGGGCTCCGTGGACGTGAGCATGGGCCATTCGAGCTTCATCTCCCGCCGACACTTGGAAATCTTCACCGCCGGCGAAGACGGGACCGGCGGGGGAGATTTCTACCTGCGCTGCCTCGGCAAAAACGGGGTGTTCGTGGACGGGGTGTTCCAGAGACGGGGGGCTCCTCCGCTACAGCTACCAAGAGTGTAAGTAGATGTTTATTGGTGTCATTGTTGCTGTTCTCCCCATTGCACGTGTTAATGGTATGCAGAAGGAAACAATACAGCAGATTGAAAAACGTGTGTGTGTCCCAGCAGTTTCAAGCACGAGTGGGGAGGGGGGAGTCGTGCATTATCTAGTAAATATTTTGGTTCGTTTCTGTTATTCTTTGTAGCTATTCGCTTTATTTCTGCCACAGAAATTAGAATGCATTGTTCCCGGAGATCAGGTTTACTAATACTGTGTAGAAATCGGTGTTTCATGCGTGAAGAAACCGAAATTAAAACATTTCCTCGTTTGTTTATACAGATTTCTGACACCGTGATAAGGTTCCAGTTAATGCTCGCTGAATGGTATACATGCGATATCCCGTGTTGTGGAATTGAGCATGATAAGGATCCTTCAATGTATAACTTACATTGTCCTAGAGAAATAAAAGGACGGTTCAGGTATTGCATTATCAATGTTTGGGTTTGCAATTACAGTTAACTATTGAAACTTGAGCACGTCATAATGCTAATTTAACTGGAAGTGTTTTTAAATACTTGAATTGAATACAGATGGTAGCTTCCAATAAGATTTTTACAACTAAAACCTCATCTCAGTTTAAGATTCAGCTGGTTTTCTCTTTGAAACATATGCGCTGGATAAACGTGCTCTAGGTCAGTCGCTCGCTTTTGCACGTCGCTGTTTGAGTTAAGTGTATTATCTGGCCTACATACGTTCTTAACGCTGTGGCAAAATTGGCTGTTGGCATTTTAATTACCGTGACGAATTAGATTCGCAGTGTTCAATAGCATGCATGGAACAATTAGGAAAAAAGATGTTTTCACCATACTCTAGCCTATTGTGAGAATTGTGGACGTTTTAGGATTGTACAGTTGTAATTCTGGTTTCTAAGACTAGAAAACATCTGGTTGTTAATCACATTTGCCTGGTGTTCTTAACGTCTGAAACTGGCCACTGAGGACTAATAAAAGTAGAACCATGCCTTTTAAAATGGTTTTGAGTGGCACCTTTTTGTGTCACGTAATAAACTCGTACCTTTGGTGAATGCAGCGTGGTTGTGTTTTTACTTTACATATCAATTGATTTAAAAGAATCAGCTCTTAGTCATGTGTTTGAAATGCATTTGAACACCTTTGAAATTGTGCTTTATTAAAGAGCCCACTTAAGGCTAGCTTCCGGAGACGTTCTGTTAAAAACCTCCCTTCCAGTTCTATTTTACGTCTTGTACGTATTTACTCTGTTTTAAGTTACAGCTATATAAAAATGTCTGACATATTTGGTTTCCTCATTGTGTGAGTGAATACAGCCACCGGAAGGAAATCCTGCTTACAAGTGCAGGAATCTGAATCATTCATAAAACATTTATTTACGGTGTTAAAAGCAACTGATTATAGCTTCCTTTTGCTTTGGTTTATGTAGCAGCTTGCAGAGTGAGCAATACTAGTTTTCACAGGATTCCAGCCAACGGTTAATTGTTGACTGAAGAGGAAATCTGGAACCATTTCTTTTGTTTTGGAGTAGTTAAGGTTTTTGATATTCAGCAACTAAAATGTCTGAAAAATGATGTTAAGAGTTCAGTGATATTTTTTTCACTATGCTTTTTGAGATTGTTGGGGTTTGTGAGCTATAACTGAAATGGAAAATATACAGTACACCGAGAACAGTCTGCCACAGCTGAAGAGAAGGTGAGTTTGTGCAGAGTAAAAATGTTTATATTGCTAAGGAGATGTAAGAGTCTTCTTTCAAACAAGTATTGATTTGGAGTAGGTTCATGATTTGAGTCTTTGGCTGTGATATGTTGTGCCAGTAAAGTATATGTTTTGGTTTTGCCATTTTGTATTGGTTTGACTGCCTTGTGTTGCTTAATAGAACTGTATGTAGTTATCAAAGCACACAAGTATGGAAGCATTCATGTTGTTTTAAACTGGGAAAGATAGTTTGAAATTCCCTGGCTATGCTACATGAAGAACAGATAATTCACATTTTGGTCAGTTATTAAGTCATTAAAATGTGTTTTTGTCTTGGTAAAAGAGTCTTTATAGTACACCTTTTCTTCTGCTCACCACTCATGGTGATATATTTGAATCCTTCTTGTTTTAAGAAAGTTCTGTTGACCCAAGATTTAACAGTTTTATGTGTTTTTCTTAAAAATAAGCATTCATACATATTGTAACATTTTCACTTCTGTTTCAATGTAAAGGTGCTATATTTTTAAGAACAAGAGCCTACCACTTTTGAATAATTAAATATCAATGGAACTGCAGAGTGAGACACCTCTCACTTAAAATAAATGGTGATATCCTACAAAAAGATTTTGAGAACTTCATTGATGCCTTCTCCTTTGTAACAGAAGTATTGATGGGGTGGGGAGGGTGGTGACATCAGTGGTTGTGTATTTGACTAAAATGATTCACATACTTTTGAGAGTTGCTTCAAAAACATCTCATTATAGAATTTTCCTAAAATTAAAATTGTATGGAACGATACTGGATCTAATATTCCCTTTGTCGTAAATACACATTGCTGGTAGGTATTATTATTGGTTTTTAAGTTTTTTGAAATATATTTCCTTTGTGATGGTTTATGATACCAAGGCTGTATATACTGACATTGTATGGAAAGATACCTTGTGTAGCCTTTTCAGGTGTTGGCTGGCATCTTTTCTTTAAGTTGATGCAGTCTTTTTCTTTTTGCCTTTTCTCCAAAGCTTTTCAGTTCTGTCCTTTTTTCACAAAGTGAGTCATTTTGATAAACACTCTTACACATTGCTTGAGTCAGTTTCACCGATGTAATAGACTAAACAACACACTATTCATTTTTTAGCTTCAAAACACATGTACAAATTGATTCTGATTGATTTCCCAGCCTCCAGGGTCATCATGTATTTGGAAAATGGAGCCTACATGGAGCTATAGTTTTAGTCACTGTTGCCATGTCAAAAAGGATAGTGTCTTTTTACTAATTATTGAAAGTGTATGTTTAAAGAATAATTCATTTAATATCTTTCCAGATGTACATAAAAGAAAGTGAATAGCTGACAAAGACCCTTCACCAGTGTATTGTTGAGTACAGAATTGGCAATTTCTGAATTTTGGTAATAGAGTGATTGTTTTGGTAGTTAATAATAGTAATGCCTTCTGACTTACTCCATAAGATTGTTTCCAAATGTCCATTGGCACTGTACCTTCAGAGCTGAATGATCCAGAAAGTTAAAGAGTGGCTCATATGTAATAAAATACAAAACTGTCGTCATTAGTGCTGCTTATTTGTATCATCGGAAATAGTTCCAAAATGATTTGTATAATGAAAAACATTTGTAGACTGCTGCACAAGCAGTTGGTAAAGAGTGCATTTATTTTGTATCATCCAGATAGACACTTAAGTGTATTTTGCAGAGGACAAATATATAGCAGATAGTCTATTCTCAGTGGGGTTTTAATCAGTATATGAGTGACATTGAAGGCAATGATAAACAGCCCATGTGTCTGTTTATCTGTATATCTTTGGTGGTATTTAAATAGAACTACTAAACCATATTGGTTTAACTGTACATTTAGCCTCTGCCTACAATGTTTAGTAAACCATGGTCTTAAAAGACTCCTGAACAGTCATGCCAAGCACAGGCCCTGCAACTCTGCAGGGACAAGGTATAGAAAAGTAAAAATGATGTGTGATATAAAATTTCATTGTTTCCAAGAACCAGGGGCAAACTGGTCATATTTACTTTGTCTAAATTCGAAAAGGCTAGGTAAGAGCTGTCTGGCATTTTTTCAAGAAATCTATAACCACTGATTTCTTTTTGTTATACCTACCCGCATTGGAATAACCAGAGTCGATATATCCCACCACACCCTGAAGTCTGGATTAACTCTGAGTGACAGTTGGGGCAACACCATTGGTTATTCCAGTTGGTTGTTCCTCTTTGGTGTATTTCACACCTTGACTTGCAGTTACTTGCAAGTGACTTGCAACCCAACAAACTCATGCATGGGACAATGAGAAAGTATAGGCTTAGTCCTCCAAGTTACCCACCTTTGAGTCACTAGTGTTTTAACCTGTCACATGTACCGGCTGCAGGGACCGCTGTGTTACTGAAAGCCAGTGGAGAGCTAGTCAATTAATCTTGTGGTGCCCTTGGCAGCGTTCAGCCAGTTTTGCACTAGCTGCTTGGGGGAATCCCCATCACCGCCAGCTTGTCACATGTTCCAGGCTTGAACCCATGATTCTAGAGCTCATCTTGCACTCGGATGAGAATCTGTTCTGGTATAACTCTTTAGTTTGGTTGTAAAGACAAAATGTCAACTCTGGGCTTGGAGTGAGGTGTGTGGGAGCACATTCTTGCATGCTGTGCAGATAGTGTCTTCTCTCTTGCCGGCATATTTAATTACCAAAGACACATCAGAAATAAAAGTTGGGAGTCTCTTGGTCTAGCATTTCTCCAGGTAGAATTTTGTGAAGCTTTGTATGAATACTTTATCTAACAGACGATTCATCTGTCCAGTATGGGTATATTGTCTTTTTTTACACCAAACCTATGTCCCGACAAATTGGTTTCGTTTCTAGAAGCAGAATGTATTTCAGAAATGTGTTCAGGTGGGACACTCGTCTTTTGGGGCATGAAAAATCACTAAGACTTTGGGTGGAATGAGTAATTGTAAACGAACTGTGAAGTTTCATATCACAAAGCAAAAACCACAGGCTAAACCTGAACCTCCATTTTTTGTTGTTTTTAAACAAGTTCCTTTTTGTACAATTAACGGCCAACTTTCAGTATTAAATTCAATTAAAATAGGTATTAGAGCTGTTTGAATTCACGTCATGTGTGAATTAAAGACTGAGAGATGAAGAGAATTAAGAAAATGTGCATCATAAACTGTAACATACTAAGTGTTTAAATGCAGTTTGACTTAACTTGCTAGATGGAGGTCCAACCAGAATCCTTAGAGTTACATTTTTAGAATTCTGTAGCAGTGGTAAAGTGTTTGAATACATTTGTGTAAAAAGTAATAGTAGCTAAAACAAACTATATTTGCTGGTATTGAAACCGATATTTATCCAACTATGCCAGAATAGAGTGCATTGTTTTTCACGAGTAGCAAAAGGCCTTGCAGATTGATTTAAACTGCAGTTTATTATGTTTTACTTTATTGCTCAAGTTTTGGAGTAGATTTCAAAGAGTACTGTTTGACATTTCAAAACCTGCTAAGGTAAAATTTCTTTTCTCTCAAATCTGGATAAGATTGGCATGAGTTAAAATTTCATTTATGCTGTTGCCTCATGGTAGAAGAAACAATAAGGTGGCTGTAATTTGAAGAAAAAAGGAGTTTATACGACACAGCAGAAAATCTAGTTTAGATTTGTTCACTTCTGACATACTGTTTCACCCTTCTTCAAAAATGGTATGATTCCAACCACTGTTTTAATACATGCAAGTCTGTTTCTGCATATATTTATGATGGTTATATTGATCTTTATAGTCATAGTGGAGATAATTTTGTGGTAACGTTTTTCTAAGTAATAACATTTGCAAAGCAATCCTGTGGAGTAGTTGTTAAAAATATTACCACATATTTCCTTTTCACATTAGCCACTTTGCAAAGACCGTGACATTGGGGACATTTCTAAAAAGGAGTAGCTCCCATGCAATGGAACTGTTTAAATGTCAACCCTAAGTACATATTCTCTCAATTTTGAAAGAAAAGATAGAATTTATTATATGCAGAATTCATCATGGACATCATTCTCTATGAGCTATATCAGCGCAGGTCAACAAGTTAGGTATTTATAGCCATGACAGTTTGATTGTTGCTTATTTGAAATCATGATTTTGTGACGTTATCCTGAAACAAAAATCCTGCTCCACTGGAGAACAACCTTTGGAGATGGGAATCTCTTTAAAAAAATACTCTTTTCACAAAAATTAAGCCTTAGGTTGTCATTGAGGTCCTGGCCAAGGATGGTGATAAAACTGGCGTGCCGAGCGTGAGGACCCTGAAGCAGACCCGAGGTCAGGATGCCCTGCTGAGGTCATCACTGAGGACCATCATATCGAGGCAAATGAGAGAGCAGCGAGATGGCATTTCCCATGGAGCATTTCAGTTGTCATCCATGGGTGTTGAAGGGTGTCTTGAAACCCTAGTGCTCAAAGTTGGCTGTAATTAAAATAAGCTGTCAGTTCCTTGAAGTCTTCAGTGAGTATCCAGCCAATCTTTTGCCAGTGCAGAACAGGTGAAGATACACAAATAGACTGCCGGGATCCTGAGACCAAACAAATCCATGCAGTGGAAGCATCACACAAGATGTCTTCTCAATGTCACACGGTTCATTTTCTGGGGTTCACAGGAATTCTTGATCGCAGGGTTAAGACAGCAGTTAATTATTGAAGCGACTGATCTTTTTTGTGCTGAAAAAAGTAGGGAATAGTAGTTGCAGTCTACTGGGGTTTTGAATGCACTAAATGCTGAATCCAGAAAGCAAGGAAAATTAGGTTTATTCAGCTGCGCCTTAGATTGAAACAAAACAAAAGTTTTATTTTAAACTAGAACATTGAGGCATTTTTATGTCTGCTTCTCTTACATACCTAGCGTGGCACCTGTAGCAAGGAAGGCTGGACTCTTCCCCCTTAACAGCACCTTGTTGCTTAGCAGCTGCAAGCATGCCAAATTAATAATACATTTTTGCAAACTCTTAAACTCTCTCCGTCCTCGAAAATACCAAATTTCAAGGGAGAACTCTTAAATGCAGCTGAGAACATTTAAACATTGTACTACTTTGATTGGTTTTGCTCCATTTTACTGTGTTGAGGGCTGCAGTTTGAGTTCCAGTAGAAGCAGCTGCCAGGCCACTTGGAGAAAATGGGTGGATTGAGACACAGCTGTGTTGTTGCAGAGGGAACATGTGGCAGCTCTGATGGTCTGACTTTCCTAAGTTTTTAACTGTTTATTACTGTTTCTTCATGCTGCGCATCCCTGGGGGGAGATTAACGTGTTAATGTTTTTATACCAAAAGTAATGTATTTGAAGAGTTGAAAGATAAATATTTTTAAATTTCCTTTTTACAGATCTAAAGGTATTTGTTTTCCTGTTTCTGTGTAAACTAGTTTTACTAGTGCTTGTATTGTGGAGGAGGTAAGCACTTTGTAACCACCCCACAGCTTCAAATGCCGTGTAGTAGTTCACCTATTTTGATTGTAAGATCACACTTATTAGTTTGTATTCGTAGATCTACTGCTACTGTACATGTTAACATGTTGTAATATGGTACTGTGAAAAGATAATGAAGTTTTTAGAGTGGAAAGGCAATAGCTAAAAGATAAAACAGTGGGCTGATGGGCTCAGAAAGATGATGCCATACTGACACATTATTAGTGAGTTTCTGCTTCTGCTATATTTTAAATACTTTGGAATTATAGAGGTGGTTTTTATGTGGGTCAAGTATTAATAGACTTTAATTTGTTTTACTCTAAAAGAACTACGTATTGTTTTGTCTAGTTATCATGCATTTCATCCATTTTGCAGATGGTAAACTAGTAACTCTCTCCACTGGATTATAATGGTAAACGGATAACTTGTCTTACTGGAATATTGTGCCAGGTTGTTGAAAGAGTTGAGGCAGATCAGAGAGACGCAAAAGCAGGTAATGCTGGCCCAAGGTGTGTGGCTGCTTGATGAGAGTGCTTCTGCGCACAATTCCCTTGTTTCTCACAGTGTCATTTGTTAATGTGACACCAACAACTTAATCACTCATCATGGAGTCCAAACTGCTTTTGAATTTTTTGAAGTCTGAATGCTTACGTCTATGGTATGAGGCCTGGCTGTAGGCCAGATGTGAAGTCTTCTGCATTGCTGCCCTAAAAAGTTTGAAGAAGTGGGCCAAGTGCATTTAAGTCGTTAGGGATTATAGTGAAAATAATGTAGAAGCAATATGGACTAAATCCACCTTTGTGCCTTTATCTGTCTACTTCTGTGTTCTGCAAGACATAATGGGCAGATGACTACCAGTGTCAGAAATATAATAGTTAATTTTGATTTTAAAAAAAGCTTGTTTCACATTCTTGAATGTAAAACAAGTTTAAATAAAATAATATCTTGAAAAAACACTTAGAATATTTGGCAGCAGAGTAGTTTCAATATACTAATGTGAGGTGTATATATTAGTTGTATAATTTTTCTCTTCACATACTATAAAATCCTGTCTTGTAAACTATACAGCCTAGGCTCTAGGGCTGTCTGACAAATACTAAGGTTGTTAGCACACCCACCAGGGTTGGCTAGTGTGAACCTTGTTTACCAACGATTCAATTCACCTGTGTAATAGCCAGCTTTGTTTGCTATACCCTAGCACAGTCTTGCTTGTTAATGCTGAAATATTGTTAGATTGTGTTCTATAAACAGTGATTGGTTTATAGAAAAATAGCCCTGAAATGTATGAACATTACAAAGTGTAGTGAAATACTGCTATTTCTTGGCTCTTATTTCCTGTGGCAAGAGTAAGGGTGTATTATATTTCAGTGTTCAGTATTTAATAAAAATGCATGTGCAAGCAACCTGCAATTATTCCTGTGTTCTCAGATTCTACAGAGAGAAAAACATGCTTTTCGAGGCACAATTGCAACTCTTTCTTGTTTGCGGACTGCCTAGCTCTTAACACCGATGAAGTGATTTTGTCCTGATCCCCAATTTAGACCCACTGCATCATGCTCTTCTCACATTCCTTTTGCTCCAGTATTACAGTGCTTATACAGTATTACATGTAATTTTAGATTTCTATTACTAGATAAGTCCTGCCTGTTGAAAGTGTGTTTGCGAAGAGAAACCACAGCTGATTAGGTGTCTACTGTATTATTAGTAGTAAATGACTTCTTCATTTTTAGTACAGACCAAAAACCGAATTGTACTGTAATGACACGATGAGGGTGTATTCAGGTATATTTTTTCCATAAATTCTACTCAATGCATTCCAGAATCAATCTGTTTTCAAAGCTGAAGCTGTATTTGTGAATACCTGGAAAATTGCTAAAGGACATCTTGCATAATATCCAGGCAAATAGAGGTAAGACCTATCTACATTTATTGTTATACTCATGTTTTCATAGTTATTTTGTAAAACCACTTGGTATGTGACATCCCTAGATTGCAAAATACAGATGTTTAGGGTACTGTCTTAGAAGGAG
Source organism: Lepisosteus platostomus (assembly GCF_059453375.1). NCBI lineage: Eukaryota > Metazoa > Chordata > Actinopteri > Semionotiformes > Lepisosteidae > Lepisosteus > Lepisosteus platostomus. The sequence goes on from NC_142621.1 coordinate 39,556,802, forward strand.
TACACCCTTATGTTTCATTTGAGTCTAAACCAAGCTAGACTTGTAGTGAATTTGCAGTTTTTACACAGTGAAAGGGGCTTTTCTTCAATATAAAGTCTTAATAAATCTGGGAATAACTGTTCTTGAACTACAGCTGTTTCACATGAGGCCAGTCTTAACTGGAGGAGTGCTTACAGAAAGTTGTGCATAATAAATTGTTTGTGTTAGAGCCCCTAGGATATTTTCTCTTACCCTGAAATGGGCCTAAAATGAAATTGCACCATTGAAAACAAATTTCAGATGAAGGAGTTTTTTCTTCAGTTTCTTACATTTTAAAATGGTGTGGAGTTGCTTGGTTGTTAATTAAGATGGAGGTCTTAAAGTTCTAATATTGAAATAGACTGGCATTAAAAGGTTTACTTTTTTGTTTACAGGGTTGTTTTAGTGTATCGCTAAGAAACACTCTACTGGCATCTTAAACAGTTGAGCCTGAACTGAAACAAAAGCTGGAGAGCGGGAAGCACTCCGATTCTGCTGGAGCTTGTTCTTTGTACTCCTAGTCGGGGGAGCCTCAGATTCCACTCCCATCACATGAGCAGCTTTCATGAATTACTGTCTGGTTTACACCAGCAGCCCTTTGCACTACTTCTCATTGATTGCTGCTTTCCAGGGTTTTTGTTTCTTCTTCTTACACAACATTCTCTTCCTGCACTGCCAAGCATTTTGGTTTTCTGCTTTCACCAGCTAAATAAATTATGCCAATACTCCTTTTTGTTGTTGTTGTTGTTGTTGTTGTTGTTGTTCTTGTTGTTGTTGTTGTTGCTTAATGGACATTTACTGTTTTTGAAAATTTGGTGCGTTTTGGTCATTTTGTGATTGGAAACTTGTCATTCAATACCACCATCAGCAGAGGCGGAGATATAATATTTTGAATAATGTGATATAATTCAAAATAGAAACATTCTGATTTTGAAAAGATGTTGCCTTAAATGTTCAGGTTTGTACTTTTTTATTAAATTTCTGATTTTGTTTATTTACTTTTACCAAAAACAGAATTTGATTATACATGCCACTTCCACAGAAATATTAAGTGTATATCAAATTAAGCTTGAATTAGTCTCCAAATAATAGGGTAGGAATAACTGTGTGGAGCTATACATTGTTGTAGATGGTGAAAGCAGTGAAAATGTTTTTGCAATTGTGAATCATACAAAAGGTTTATAGCAGGGAGTAAGGGATTAAATAAACTGGAAAATATCATGTCAGTTTATCATCAAAATTTACAAGGTCAGTTTCAAAAGTCAGTTTATAAGGTCAATTTAAAACAGTCTAGAAGTCTAGACATTTTCTCTGGGCTGTTTTACATAACCTGGTTTATGTAGTTTTAACAGGATTTACTTGATAAAATTATGTCCTAGTTTCAGGAGATTTTTTTTCAGTTTTAATTCTGTGTTGATTATTTAAATGATAACACAGTTGCTTTTTGTAGATGGATACAGAAAAGCTGAGCAACAGAAATACCTGACTCCATGTTACTACACTGCAGTGCAAAAAAGTTTTGACTCAATTTTAATTGGACATGGAAGTAGCCGCTGATTTGGAAGAATTCGCACAGCTATATTGTTATGAAATTCCATTAGAAAGATTTAGAGATGATGAATTCTGTGCTTATCAAAGAAATTAAGAGCCAGCAGGGATTGTATACTCCAGTGATCCGTTACATAGCATTCAAACCACAGTGAGGCAATTTCATTGCTCTTTAGTGTGGAGGTATTTAAAGATGATGACTGGGTAAAATTCCTTTATTTCAGTTCTGGGGAGGAAAGTTAAATTCTCAGTTGTAGAGAAATAACTTTTCAGTGTATTTTAATATTAGATCTTGAGGCTGTGCTATTTCTGATTTATGGGTTAATGAGGCGTTTATCCTTGCATTGGTCTGTTCTACACCTGGTAGTGGTGAGGAAACAGGATTGTTAAAGTACTGTGGCTAGCCTTTGTCACACAGTGAATACTTTCACTGCCAAGAATGCAACTCCTGTCCTGAATGCTTAGCATTCTTTTGCTAAAAAGGTTTTGTGCTTGTGTTGTGATGTGTTTTGAATGAAATGTACTGGTTCAAATAGGTCAGTTAAAATCTAAGCAAATGGGTATAGTCTGGGTGGTTCTTTGAGGATTATAGTGAGTTTTTAATCTTCCAGACAAGATGTAGAAGGAGCTGTAGCTAATTGTTAGCAGTTGTTAGTAGTTCTGCTTATACAGTAGTATAAAATGTATTAAAATAACTTAATTAATGTTTTTGAAAACAGAACACCGTTTTTTGGCAAAATAAACCTACCTTTAGTAGATGTTATTTAAATAAATAGTTTGCATATACTATAGACATTTAAATGTATACTAACTATACTAACTGAATGGCGTGAAAGCCAAACTATCTGACAGACATTATATAGATCCTTAGGTGGTTAATCGGGTAAAAGCCCTGGTATATTTATCTGAAGGAATCACATCTAAAAATTAGTTGAAAGTTAGAATTTATTCATTTTAGTGAAACTAAAACTACTAATTAAACAACCATTATGCACTCTGCCCAGAGTCCCCACATTGTTTAACTTGTAAGTTATTTACATCTAAACATCTTTAGAATAGGAGTTTATAAACCATGAACTGAGGGCCTTATAGGCTTATGCATCCTGATGCCTGATTCAAATCCAAATCACTTTGCATTTTTCCCACAGGGTCTAAGTTATTTTCATGTATTTAAGTACTATATATAAATGAAGTGTAACATTTCTAAATTATTCCAACTTATATTCTTCACTTGAATGTTATGTTCAGAAGGGCAAGATAATACTTATCTTTTTGCATTTTCCTTCTGGAGCAGGAGTTCTAAACCGCTGCTCCTGTATGTTGATAGGTGGCAGTGTCTATCTTTCTGGTGATATGTTAAAACTGTGGTCCTGACTACTTAGTCATTAAAGATTGCTTGGCACTGTTCATAAATGATGGGAGTGTTAATTCCAGTGTGGTACACTTACATTTCCTTTTTAAAACAACCCGTGAATCAGTTTCTCACCTCTCTAATCTAATCCACTATATAGTGGGGCTGCTGGTGCTTATTGGCTGGTGGGTGTCACACCAGGGGGTGCTGCGCTGTGTTGGGGAATGAAGTGGGACCTCTCTTGTATCTTCGGATCCTCTGGCACTCTTACCACTTTCCTTGTATAAGCCACAGGCTCAATGTCTAATCCTTAGTTATTAATTTAGGCTTGTTTTGAAAAGGAACACATTCTTGACAGAGTATAGGTCAACAAACTTAAGGAAACAAAGTACAACATAATCTTTTGAATAATATTTAGTCATTGGTGAGAAAACAGTAACTGAGTGTGCTTTAAAGTTCTTAGGGTTAATTTTACATTTGGTAAAATGACTTGTGCCTTTATTTCCGAGCAGTGGGTTTTAATCTGCAATTTATAATTATAGTTTTGCAGTATAATCTATCACTAGAAATTAATTTGTTTTTTTTTTAAACCGTTTGTGATTTTAGAGCTGCATCCTCTCACTGTAGTTGCTAATTTCTTTAATGTTTAAACTAACACCTTTCCTTTAAGCTGCAGCACATGCACAGCTGCTTTTCTTTTAAATGCACAAGGCTGATTTGTCGGTCCAGTGTCAGTGACACTGGCTCTCAGCGTGTGTCATGTAAATATTGCAGAAGGTTCAGTCCGTGTATTTTGTGGCACACTGCCCGAGGGGGAAGCAAGTCAACACAATAAGAGCTTTGATCACCAGACTCAGTGACAGAGGGGTTGGTCTGTACTCTGGTGTTTCTGTGGCAGTGCCAGTAATGGCACACACCCGTCCAGTTTGTACATTCTAGCTCCTCTTTTACTTCTTCCATATGCTTTTCTCCTGTATGCATTAGAGGTAGAATATTAATGCTAAGATAACACCTACTCGACCCACTGGCACCATTTCATAATACACGCAACAGAGAACACAAGCTGGTTTGGGTACATCCAGATAGAGCCAGAAACGAGAACGTTAAGATATAGAAATGAATCTGTTCAGCGGCCTTAAACAGGGGTTTCTGAAGGTTATGTACACCCTAGGAGAATGATGTGTGATGTAGTAAACCTTATAAGGAAGCATATTTGTCAAAAAATTTACACATTTGTAAAATAGTGTTCTATACTGATGTTTTGATTTTCTTTCTTTTTAGATGCACCTTTAGGTTTCCCAGCACAAATATCAAGATCACATTTACAGCACTGTCCAGTGACAAGAAGGAGAAGCGAGAGGCTCCAGAGTCACCAGTAAAGCCAGTCCAGCCTCAGATCTCACCCTTAACAATAAACATTCCAGACAACATAGCGCATCTAATGAGCCCACTTCCTTCCCCTACAGGAACTATCAGGTATGTTTCTATTACTCAGGAGTCATCATGTATGCTATTCATTTTAGTCTGCTCCTGACTGGGATTCTGCTGAATGACATGCAGCAGTATGTTCTTGACCATTCACAAAATGTATTCTTCCATCTTGTTGTAGAGTGTGTGTGTGGGGGGGGATAGCATCATCTCTACAATTCAATCCTTAAACCACAAAATGAAGATTGGGCATAGAGATTGATTCGTAAAGCATTTTTTAACATCTGGTCTTTTTCTGATGTTAAACTTGAATGCGGCGCATTCTGTGCGTTCGTGTATCATATGTTATCCAGTGTGTTTATGGTAAGTTTTGGGGAGGAAAAACTCATTTCACTAAGATTATGCCAACAGAAAGATTTATTGCATTTTTGTTTGTATGTTTAATACTTAGACTGATGGTCTCGATTTGATCTATGTATTTCCATCAGATGCACTGAAAATGTTTATATGCATTATACTAATTTGTATTGCTTCAGAATGATTGCCTGAAAAGGTCAACATCACAGCACTTGAAACAGCTGAGTTAAATAGGCCTACATTGTTGATAAATTTTAGGAATGGTAATTACAAATCATGTGTGTTGCTGTAAAGTCTAAATGTTTACTTCATTTTGCCTGGTCTTGTTCTGAAATGAATTACCTAGCTGTCGTATTTTTTCCATTCTGGCAATGCACTTTGCCAAAAGCTGATGATGTTAACGCAAGACAATTAATGCAAGATAGATTTTAAAAGCTTACAATAATTCATTCACTTGTGCTGAGTTTTATTAAAACAAAATGTCTGGAATATGTTTCACAGTTGTTTTTTAAATACTTTCAGAGTTTGATTATGTCCTCATTTTGCAAATCCACTAAGAATTAATTTTCTTTTTTCCATCCTTTCACTCCAAATTAATTTTCTACATTTTGAAATTTTTTTATTTCAATCAAAAATATGTTCAATTTAATGTACTTTACAATGTTTGCTGAATATATCTGAATACAATTCAGCTGCTGATGGTAGAAATATTCACACAGGTCTTACTGATCTTTGCTATAGTTTAAAAATCACTGGGCTCCTGTTTTGCAGTGCTGCCAACTCCTGCCCATCAAGTCCACGAGGGGCAGGGTCTTCGGGGTATAGGGTGAGCCGTGTTATCGCATCTGATCTGCAGCTTATAGGGGACAACTCGCAGTCAGAGAATGACAAGGAGGCATCAGGAGGAGATAGTCCCAAGGTAACTGTTCTGAAAATTTGGATAGTCATGCAAATGTAGGAATATGTGTCCCAGTTTTTAAGATCCCTATTTGTACGTTATTGTTTCAGTGACTTGAGATCTACACTGTATTTTCTAGGATACAAGGGGTAGAGGTCTGTATTGTGCTTTCTTAAAACATTTGCAACAAACCAGTGCAGAATAAGTTTTTTGCCTGAATCTGTATAGAAAACTTTGTATGTAAGAACAAGATTCAAGCAAATGTGTAAATGTTGATTTTAGAAAACATGTCTTTGGGAGGTGGGAGAAAACTTGAACAAAGCTGTACTTACAGGAGACATTCAAGTTGCTCCCCAGTCAGAATTGAACTTGTGTTTTGAGAGTTAAGATAGTATTGGTGACCACCATTCCATTGTGCTGCTTGCGATTAGACTGAAAACTGAAAAACGGCAATGGATGAGTGCATTAATTTGATCATACACCATTTTAATACAATGTTTTTTTTTTACATGCAGGATGACTCCAAGCCACCGTATTCTTATGCACAGTTAATAGTACAAGCTATTACAATGGCCCCTGACAAGCAGCTCACACTAAATGGAATATACACACATATCACAAAAAACTACCCTTACTACAGGACAGCAGACAAGGGCTGGCAGGTAACAACTTCTGTTTCTAATTATCCTTAAGATTTGTTTTGTATCAAGGCATGGTGAGAAAGCATTCTGATTGAGTAATCAAGTTTTATTTTCTCTGGAGGAATACCGATTGTTTTTCTTTAGCCTTTTCTTAAATGAAGAGTGTTTGGCATGTTTTAAACAAGTAAAACCACAACATTCTTTTTATTCAAACCATGCAGGCACATAGAACCAATATCCTTAGACCATATGTTTATACCACTTATATTTATATACTGGGGGGACAAGAGATTGGAGTTTTAAATACTCCTACTAGCCCTTCTGTTGAGATGGATTTGATTATTTAAATGGTTGTAATGTTAAGCAAATCGAGCGATAGCAATAGAAGGGCAATTTCGTAACAATTTGTATGGCTTGATTTTGAAGTTGTATTGAAAATTTGCATTTCACTAATGTTGTAATAGGTGACACTTGATTAATCATTTATGAAACCTAAACAAGACCTTGGTGCTGTTTATACTAACACTCATCTTCTGTTTTAGAACTCAATTCGTCACAATCTTTCTCTGAACCGCTACTTTATTAAAGTGCCCAGATCACAGGAAGAGCCGGGCAAAGGTTCTTTTTGGAGGATAGATCCTGCGTCAGAGAGCAAACTCATAGAACAAGCATTTAGGAAACGAAGGCCAAGGGGTGTTCCTTGCTTTCGAACTCCTTTAGGACCGCTGTCATCTAGGTAATCGCACTTTTCATAGTGTATTGACTATTTTCACCAACATTGCTAGAATTTAACTTTCTTGATCCTTAAGAATGGCTTATGTAGTTTACAGATACTATGTAAGTGGGGAAAAACATATTGGAAAAACTGCAGTGTATACTATTGTCCGTCTACAACAGTGATAAACAATTGGTCAGAAGCTAATTTGTGTTACATTGCAGTTGCCTTTACAGGCATATTATATTATCATTAGGTGGAGTCTTATAATTCCTGCTTGTGATCATGATAACATTTTGATTTTGGGACTACAGACAAATCAGAACCAAACCAAAAAATCAGGTAGAACCGAAATCTTGGTTTTTAATTTTTTAGAGTTGTGTATTTTTAGATGTCCCACTTAAGTGCTGTCCATTGCTTTCTTTTCTTCCCTCACAGAAGTGCCCCAGCCTCTCCAAACCACTCTGGGGTGTTATCAGCTCACTCCAGCGGAGTGCAGACCCCGGAGAGCCTGTCCAGGGAAGGCTCCCCTGTCCCAATGGAGCAAGAGCCCCCATCCGCTCCTGCCCCAGCTACTGCAGTCCAGCCCAAACTAGCAGTAATACAGGAAGCTCGCTTTGCCCAGAGTGCACCTGGTAAGAGAGATGCGGGCCCCTCACAGCTGAAGTATTGCTTTATTGATTGGCAATGTGCAATTCCTTGGTTTCCACCAAAACAAATTTCCCAGCGGTTGAAAATTATACTATTGTTGTATTAATCTAAATGTGTAATACAAATGCCTAAAACATCATGAAGCAATACAGTTTTTATCTAATTTCATTAAATGTTTTGTTACTTCAGTTATAACAGAGCAAATTTTTTATATAGTAATTCTCACAGAAAGAAAGCTGGGTTGAGGTAGTCAGTCATGGGCAGCAGACATATTTTCCAGAATCATAAGAGGTTTTACATCAGTAATTTCATCTGTTTCCTAGGACTGAACTATAAACAAAAGTTTACCACCAGACTGAGCTAATTTAATTTAATTTCTGTTACAGGGTCACCTCTTAATAGTCAACCAGTTTTAATTACAGTCCAACGACAGTTACCACAGACCATTAAACCTGTCACTTATACAGTTGCCACTCCTGTGACGACATCCACATCCCAGCAGCCTGTTATGCAGACTGTTCATGTTGTCCACCAGATCCCAGCCGTATCGGTTACTAGTGTGGCTGGACTAACACCAGCTAATACATATACAGTGGCCGGCCAAGCAGTGGTCACTCAGGCAGCACTAGTTAATCAGTCAAAAGCAGAACCACAGGAGAATGGAGAACACAAAGAATTAAAAGGTAAGGATGGCAAGCATTTTCTCTTATTGTGAGGTGTAAAAATTGGTATTGGACATCCAAATGTAGTAATGGCAAAAATGTCTTACAACTCTTTGTGTAATTTTATATTGTGCTAAATGTAGGGATTTGTCTTCTCTTTACATTTTAAGCACAGTAAAGCATTGTCAGTTGTTTTGACTTAGTGTTGTAGAAATGTGTAAAAAGTGCTAGGTGTCATTTTGAAGCTGATATCCAAGTGTCATTTAAGAAATGCTGGATTATATCCTTGGGCTAGTTTGCTACAAGTGATTTAAACTATGTAGTCCAAAAGTAGTCCTCTTGTTTGTAACCTTTAATTTCTTATTTAAAATAGATTCTTTGGAATGTATAAAATTGAGCTTTCATTTTAAATTGTACAAAAATCTTATACTTGTAGTGCTTTATTTCACTGTTGTGTTTGTCGTGTTTTTTATTGTACTTGGCTAATTGTTCCTCATTTTTCTTTTGCAGTGAAAGTAGAACCTGTTCCTGCTATTACCCATGCTGCTATTGGAGCTGCTAGTCGTATTATTCAAACGTCTCAGGCTACCCCTTTACAGACAGTTACTATTGTGCAACAGGCTCCTCTTGGACAGCACCAGCTACCAATAAAGACCATAACACAGAATGGCACTCATGTAGTCCCCATCACCACTGCTATACAAGGACAAGTGAATACAGGTAAGGTAATGCTTTGTAAATCTTCTGGTGTGCTCAAATACTGTATGCTTTTAAACCTTTAATGCAGTTTTTATTTTTGCAGGCTTAATATTAAAATGTTCTTATTAGGGAGTTTTTAATTCCAGCACTAAATCATTAAAAACAGAGTGAGGCATTTATTTGTTTGAGATTTTATTATAGTGGAATATTGCCCATCAGATGTGAAATGTTTTTGATGGCATACCAGATATTTGTTGTACCACAACACATTAAAAGTGAATAAGAGAAGGGTAACTACATTTCTAGATGTTCCCAGAATTCACAGCAAACCAGAGGAAGACCTTCCTGCTGACAATGTTTTGTTTTTCCCACAGTTGCCAGCCCACTACATATGTTAGCAACCCATGCTTCTGCATCAGCCTCTCTTCCAACGAAACGGCAGAATGGAGACCAGGCAGAGCAACCGGAACTTAAACGTATCAAAACGGATGAGGGAGAGAGCATAGTCATTGCAGTAAATGTGGACACTCCTGCTGTGAGTGAACAAGGCAGCCAGAAATAAAAACCTTTCAGTCACTGCCCTTTTTTTATCGACTCGAAGGTGCCAAAAGGAGAAGATCAACTTAAACCATCTTTGAACTTTGGAATGTGTTACCACCCTATGGGTTTAAATATAATAATAATAATAAAAAAAAGAAAAATAGTAAAAGAAAAAAAAAACATAGGTACCCTGTGAAAAGACTGTTATCAGGCAGCACTGGAAGAGCACAGGAAGCCTTAAAAAACTAACTTAGGAGTAAGAATCAAACTGAATGAAAAACGAGGCCCAGGTCAAGAGGCTGTATTGTACCTCCTGCTCAACTACCTCAGTGCACACTGGGAAATGGAGAGGTGTGGAGGACTGCAGCTAAATAAATGACACGTCTGATCTCTTAAACTTTCAAAATGGACTGAGCACATACCAGTGTAACGGCAGCATGACAAGCGCTTAGTGTAAACCAGATTTTAAAACAATAGTGTATTCTGCAAAGGGAACAAATGCGTGGAGCCATTTCCTATATCTCGGCAGCTAGCCTTTCATATTGACCTACCTAATGCAGTTGTTAGTAGATATGCAGTATTTTGTTGTTCATATGTGGAAAATTAGGATATTTTTTGGGTGTATTTTCATTTCTGTAGGCAAAAAGAAACAACGGGGTCACTGACATTTCAAATCACTCCATCTGTACTTTGGAATCACAAGCTGTTTTTTGTATGTGGAATTTTTATGTTCAGTGAAAATGAATGTAGTTTCCTTTTTTAAACTATCAATGGAGTGGTTTACTTTTGTCTGTTCTGTCGGATCCAAATGAAGCTTACTTTATTACACCTACAGATTTTCATATTTTAACAGATAACCGAAAATATATAAAATTATTCCATGTGTAGTGATCAAATGCTTTATCAAGCTTGCATGTAACTGATTAAAAAATGTAACTGAGCCGTTAACTGAAAATGAACTGAAAAAAGAACTGCTATGAATTTGACCAGAGCTGCACTTGATTAACCTGTTCCTAATTTTATTTTTTTCTTTTCTTTTTCCCTCTTAATCCTCTGCTGTTTATTTTGTGTTGGAGCTGGCAGTCCCTTGCTTGATCATTTTATTCTGTTCAGGCTACAGAAAAGTTTCTCTTCAGATTGTGTATGTTCCAAGCAAAAAAAATGATAGATGTTTGTTCTGCTTCAGTGGGTAAATGCTTTTTTTTATAAATTAATTTAAAAACCTTCCGTGAAGTTGAACTATTCTCCGTCTTTTCATGCACCACCAAAAGACAAATTACAAAGGTATCCAAATCATCTGACGAACTATAGAACCTAATGATGAACTTTTACTTTGTGATCCTGGTTTTTAGTTTCCATTAAGCTTAATGGCCACAACAAATGCACAAGCCTGAGAAATCCAGGATGTCTGGTTATAGTTACTGATGGTTTACACAACATATATGCATTGATATTCCATAACCTACTATATCTACTATATTGAAATAGTATTTCAGTTTTGAATAGGATAGTAATTTGAGTTTACTGAAAACCCACTTGCTTAGAGTCCAGGTTGAACTATGTGGCCTAGGCATCATTGATTGAAGTTGCTACCTTACTGTGAGCGCGATTTCCCAAGCAGCAGTGCAGGCTTGGCAGAGCATTGAGTACTGGGCACTCATGGCTTTCTTTGCAACAGTGGCGGCTTCTGCAGCTTACAGTGGTGACAGTACACTGTCATATACTGAATTTTCAGTCATGGTGTTTGTACTCCAATAATGTGCACACAAACTTGAGTATGATATGTTGAGTATGATATGTTTTGGATCTGACCCCCTGTTCCACACAGTTCTGGGAGGCGCCACAGAAGTGAAAAGACTTAAGAAGCTACATGACAAGTGATGTAAGTGCTTTTCTGCTTAATCTGTGATGCTGGAAGGTTATACAGTTACCTGTGAAAAATGTTACAGATGTGCAGTAGAGTGAAAATCCTGCATTGAAGCATCCTTGACTAGTTTTTAAAGCATGTTTAATACTATTCTCAACCTTCAACATGTGCTATTAGTCTTCCTGTACTCTGCTCATTTTTGCATATTTGAGTGAGGTACTGATACATAGGTTTTTCAGTATGTCATGTACTACTAATTTAGTCAGCCTCCAGCTCCATCAAGGCATCACACTTCCTTCCTTTACTGTGGTCTCTTGCCCTTCACATTATCTTTCCCTGCTTTGATAAGTTAAGTGTATTTTTCAATAAAAGTGTTCAGTGCTGAAATTTACAGTACAAAATAGTACATTAAATGAAACAGTTATGTTTAGCTCTGGAACTAGTTGTATTTTAATCCAAAGAAACTTTAGTAGCTTTGTATTAAGCTGTATCTGTATTATAGTCTTAACTATGATCATTTTTCAGTGCTTTAATGAATCTCTTTAATTTTGTGTCACAAGGGGGAAGGTTTCTTGTCCCTGAAAATAGGAAATAGCTATGTACTCTATAGGTGGGTTTTATGAGTTGAGAGAAGTATGGCTTTTCAAATTTCACCTTTTGATGAATGAAATTTTTATCATCTCGTATAGATCTTTGATCCACAAGGGCAAAAACTAAACTCTAAACTGCTCAACCTTTTATTTTCCTGCACTAGTCAGCCTTTTCTGTAAATGGGGTACCTATCTAGGTTAGTATTCTCCCTTGGTCCTCTTTTAGGAACACTCTTTTTAGAAGTACTAGGAAATTATAATAAAGGAACATTCACAGGAATTTTTTTAAGATCTCATTTTATGACCAGGTTTATGCACATTCATCTCAGTCATGCATATAGTGCACTGACCTCATGTCATTCTAGCATCAGTTTCCTAAGGCAGAAAAAGTTTTCTATAAAACATGGGTCTTGCAGTACTGGCAGAGCTGGGGGAAAGTTTTGGTTTACCCTGAAAGCCAATAATTCGATTAGATTTCTAAAAGCTGTGCTGGAAAAGCTTCAGGAGAGGCTTATAGGTTTGGGTGTCTGTATTAGGGTTGTCAGTCTCATGGAGCAGTGACTGTGTTGTATAGACACCCGTTAGACTAAAATCTTAAGAATTTGTGTCTGACCTTTAGAAAAATTCTTAGTGGTGCAGTTAAGACAATGAATAAACTTGATTGGGTCATAAGAATAGAGGCAGAAGTCAAGCCAATAAACTGTGGTCTTACAGGTCTGGGTTAGCTAGACAATTGAAGAAAGGTACAGTACATACTATAATTCTGGGAGTACAAGTAGTTGGTTGAGCTTGGATTCCTCTTTCTCTCTGATAACCTCAGCATAGTTCTGGCACTAGTACTGACAATTCTAATTCTGTGATGTACTTGGAGAACTAATTTGGTCACAGAACATTTTTGAAGTAAGTGAAGGTTCATCACTGGTGACACAATCCCAGGGCAATGTTTCAGTTCTCAGCTGTCCACTTCATGTCAATCCTCTGATCCCAGTTGGCTGCCAGTATCTATGCATTCACCCCTTTTCTAACCTCTTTATCCAATCCAGGGTCTCTCAGCAAGCAACAGGTACAAGGCAAAGTACACCCTGGACGGGATGCCAGCCTATCTCAGGGTACACACAAGTCACACACTCTCGCACCAGAGTCAATTTTCCCAGGAGCCAGTTAACCTACCAGTATGTTCAGGACCATGGGAGGTAACCAGAACAGCTAGAGGAAATCCATGCATAAGAGAAGACCATACAATCTCATGTAGCTAGCAGGAAACTGAACCCAGGGTCCCTGTGATGAGGCAGCAGGGCTAATCACCGAGCCACTGTGCTTCCCCGGTGACAGTATCTTAGTTGACAAATGTCACTATGTCCAAGGATTCAATCTTTCCATTTTCACCAACAAAATGTAATAGACCTGTTTTCACACTGTGTATCCTTTAATCAAAGGGGCAAAGTTAATCTCGATAGTTGCAAGCAGCTGATCAATGAGAGCAGAACTTTACATTGATTACACCCATGAAACAAATATAAATGCAAAAGCCAGTTTTTATAAAAGAGTTTCAAGCTCTTTTATATACAGCTGTTGTACATTTCAATTTAAAGCTTAGAATGTGTGCAATTACTGTTTTGGAATAATTAAATCTTTTCCACCAGGAAAAACAATTGTTACAAATTTAGCATATTTCTGTTTTATAGTTTACTTTTGAATTTCATTACTGACAATTTCAGAATGCAGTTTGTTGCTGAAGAAAAAAAGGATTGTTGGGTAATTGTCACTCCCTCCAAACAATGATGCTTATGTTCTTAAAACATGACCACAAAAAAATACTGGGTTCACAAAATGTCTGATATTACTTATTCCAGTTAGTAATTCAATAAATACAAATCTGCAATGCAAGATTAATAAAGATGTTAGTTTTTAATTAAAAATGCCAAGATTCTGGTACATGATGCATATTGATCCAAGCTGAGGCTGACCGTACAGGAATTGTTGTGCCATGTCATCCCACACAGATCCCACACATTCCCCAAATGTTATGGACCTGAAAGGCAAAATGTATAATGCTGGCATTGCTGATATTTGTTCTGCAAATCTTGAGGTACTATAATGCCTGCAAATTTACTTGGAGGACTAAAGATTAAAAAAAATAGGTTGGGATTAAAGGTGCATTTTTTACATCAAAGACTAAACAGAAATAAATTAAAAATTAAGGTCATTAGTGTTGTAAATTATATAGTAGATTTTATATTTATGTTTAATATCCTAGGGTGTAGGATGTTAAAAGGAATTAAAATGTGGTATTTTGAGAATGTGCTAAACAAGAAGCAAATATGATTTCAGAAAGAATGAATTTAAGTTCATTGTGCTTGTCTTGAATGCCAAAGTAGCATTTTCATTATTCAGTATTCATTTTGGGACTCAATTTCAAACTTATAAGAAGTGTTTTTAAAACAGGCTATAACCCATAAATTCACTATACTTATTTTATAATTTTGAGTGCAATTCCCTGTCTAAACATTTGATTATCTGGAGCAATTTGCACAATGTTTCCAGGCAAAACAAAACCCTATTTTTATAAATGTTGGTCGATCACCTGCAATATTGAGCTGAGTGATGTGCTAAATGAAGTTTGACTGCTGATAGTTCTCCTTATATCATAATCATGCCTGAAGATAACTTATATAGATGAAAGAAGAATGTTTAAGGAATAAATGTGTACTGCAGATTGCATTAAAACAAAACTGCAAGGGATTAAGAAGTGAGTTTAAGAAGCTCATTGAAAATATGGAGCCATATTGATAAATTGATAAACAAAAAGACAAGAACATGAATGACACGAGACAAGGACATTTAGCCTGATGTCAGTATTTCTAAAAAGTTATTTTTTGGGCTGTATAAACCAGACTCTTAGTATTTATGACTGTAAACGAATTATGAACATCAAGTAACACCATACTAAGAGTTCCTTTCCCTACCCAAGTCCAGAAGAGTTGCATATTTGCTGTGGAGCTGGTTACCACAAATCCTTACCTCGGCTTGTGTACTTTAGGGAGAAGCCACCTGCTTTTACTGAAAAAAATGGACACCTTAATTGTACGTGCCAGCAGCTTTCTGTAATCTGCATGAATTGGCACCTCTTTCAAGCAGTCAAGGACGTCCACATCAATAAGCAGCACATTTGAGTATCAAGAGGCCTTAAATTTAAAAGAAAGGATCACTGCACTTTTAAGATAAAATGAAAACCACCTACTTGACCATCAATGCATGATTTGATTTTATACATGATTTTCTTTACATATAGCTTCAGTTTGATGTTCTATACAGCAAGTAAAACAAAATCTACCTCTACTTGACATTTTTGTACATATATATAATACACCCTTCTTAAACCAACCCGGAGGCACTCCCTATGCTAAGTGGTGTTAGTTGACAAGAAGGTTATGTTATGCTCTACCTAGCAGAAGTAACACTTCTTAAAAATGTAGCAAATTCCCCCGAGATTTTCCTTTAGTGTGAACAGCACACACTAGTACCCACCAGCAAAAAGGTGGCCTGTGCAGCCAACTGACTTCGATTTTTCATTTAAAACACTGTCCTTCCAAAACTGCTTTCCCTCATCACCTGTAAATTTATAGGGACACCTGAAGAACACCAGTCAGGTACCAATTGCTTCTTTTAAAATAGTCTACATTCTTTGGTGACCGTCCACTTGTTTTGATTAATTTATTTTTTAGCAAAAAAAATAACCGAAGCAGGCCACAAGTTCCAATCCTCTCCCTCACTGTTTCAGTCTGGCCAGCTGTATCCTTGCAAAAGGAGTGATGTGGTTTTGGAAATTGGCGACAGTGATGAGCTGCTTGTCCTTCGAAGAGCTGGGCAGACTTGAGACCCCCTCAGTAATGCAAATTCCGTCAATGCCCTCAAATCTTCTCGTCGGTCATCTCCAGGAACTGTGCATAGACATCCCTTGAACATTCCCCTTTTTGGTTGAACAGGAACTTGTAGTAGCTGCCGTCTGCGCAGATAGCTGGAAGAGACAGTCAAGTCGGTATTATCAGTTATTTTTCAGTTTGCAATGTTAAGTCAAAAGAGGAAAACCTTCAAAGAAAGTAAACTGTATGCATGAGGGTCAGGTATTTCAATGCTACATGCCACTCTTTTATCAAGAGCATTTTCATCTTTCTTACTTATAATGTACTAAATCTGACATTGCAACTGATTTCCATAAGGGGGCACTGCAGTGTAGATGACAGCTCACAGGCTACCGAAGTAAAACTAATTTGGTCTGGTACAGCAACATTTAAAAAAATAAACATTTAAACAGGCATTATAATATTATAAAATATATACATAAAACTAAGAAAAGTTACTTTGAAATATTTTTCTATCAACACCTGTTCAACCATTCTTCACATCCAGTACATTAAAAGCTCTTCATAATACTTCGATACATTTTTACTCCATGTGGAAGTTTAAAAACATTCGAGTACATGAAATGGTATTAGCAAATGTTAAAAAGAACATATGTTTCCAATTAATGGAAAGAATAAAAATTACGAACGGCACCTTCAGTTTGTGTTTGTATGCCTGGTATATCTTTGTTTTATTTATTTTTTTATGAAAGGCACTAAATGTATGCCTCATACTCCTTGTTTCGAAATTATAAGAATTTTCTTATTTTATTGAGTTTCATATAGGACATTTTCATACTTTGTGTATTGAATTTTTCAGGAACATACAGGTTGGCCACCCAGCCTGCCTGGTTTCTAGTAGCAGGCTAGGTGATCTGAGGATTTCATCCAGACATTTCTTGAAATGCACATGTTCCTGTTTGCATTATCTAAATACAGGAACAATGAGAAAAAAAAACTAGTTTCAGTTTCATTGTCTGGAGCAATTTAACCAGTAATTAGAGAAGGGAGTTTAAGAATAATCATAAAAGCTGCCTCCATTCCAGCAGGGTTACTTGACATGAGTACTTCCGAACATGGGCAGAACAAACTCATTGGCTAAAGGAGGACTTTGGCTCCCAGCCTGAAACTACAACCATCCCCAACAAATAACCCACACATGTATGCTTTTCAGTAAAAACTTGCAGTGTGTATTGAGAAACGCAGCCAAGACACTGGAAAGAACTACAGATAATTTCTCCCATTGAGCAAAAACAGCAGTTTTATACTGGCTCCAGTCCAAACATTTTTTTTGCTCAGTTGAACTTCTACTTGGAGTACATGTATAATGTATGAAATGCAGCACATTAACCTTAAAACTATGCTTTGGATTGCTGCCATGCTGGAATATCTATTTTCAGCCAAGCTTGAACTTCTTGGCAGAAGAAAGTAGCCGTTTGGCCAAAATGTCCCGGTACATGTTGCAGTTTGTGGTCATGTGTAGGTATGTTGGCCGAGGTCACAACAGAAATGTGCTCAAAGGGGACTTGAATCTATCCCGTTAACAAGTCCATTACCTCTAAACACTACTGCATGTTGCCCCCGTATATGAATTCTGGGCTTCTATATGTGAATTCTGGGCTGCCACAGCCCTTGTCTGAAGAAGCTAAAGGATAATGGGTATATATACAGTATATGCATTATATACATATTACATATGTATTGTATATGTGATGTGAGAAAGAAAATAAGAGTAAGATATTATACCTATTACTGCATTTGGCTCAGTTCCAAAGGCACAAACACAGGGGGAACCAGAAGGAACCTGAAACTTGGAGAAGCTCCACTTGGAACTGAAGTATTTGGGAAGGAAGCTCGCAGACGCCAAACTGCAAAAGAAAATGAAAATGATATTTGTATTCAAATAAACCAACAAATCTATTATGAAAAAAGGTTTTCACAAAAAAATGTCAAAGCCTATAGCTCATAGGGTGAGATATGGAACATTTATACAACAGTACAGTAGAAAAAGTTAAAGAATGGACTGTGCCAAACCAGTTTGTTTCCAAAAAATTAAACTGATGCATAATTAAAACACAGTAATTTGTTTTACTTCAATATTTCATTGGGCAAATGGCATAATGTTATTTACATGTTTGAAGGTTTTAAGGTTTTCCATACCTGGACTGCTTGTTTCTTTTTGGATCCTCAGCAGCAAATATATGTACTGTACCATGGTCACTCGACACACAGATTAGAGACGCATCCTGGTTGAAATTAATGCTGGACACACAAACATTAAGGACGGGATTTAAAGTTCATAAACAGTCATGCAGTAATTCCAAAGAGCTGAAAACTACAATTCACTTACATACTCAAGACAGGATCGTGTCATGATATTTGAACAAGATGCTACAGTACATATATACATGTGAAGATATCTACATACACATATACAGTAGATTTAAACATCTATGCCTGTCAAGGTAATTTAAAATAAACTGTTACATCTCCCTGTATAAAAATATTCATAGATATAGTAAAATGTGTACTGAGAAATTAGATTGCAACAAAAGGTATGATTATACCCATGTGAATATACATGATGTATTATTTAGATTGGTGTGCGTCTTATTCATCAATCAATTAGTATATAACTACTGCGTTCTCTTTCATTTTACTGCATCTTTGTGAATAGCAACACCTTACCAGTAAATGTTTGCTGCTTGTGAACCCCTTCTTAGTTCCTGGATTAAATGGCCACCGGAAGTATCAAATATCCTAATAAGAGTCCCCTACGACAGAAACATAGTCTTAGTATATGTTGTAATGTTCCCAGGAACATTTCTGTTTTTTAAAAAATAATTTTCTTCAAACTGAGAATCTGACAGGTTCCTCTAAAACCTGTATTTTCTTCATCAACACTTACTTCAGAAGGGGGAAATATTTTACTATAAAAGCTCATCCACAGTTATATACACTTTTTATGCTAAATGAGTGAATAAAACTAGTAATAAAATATTAAACTAAGCAGTCCTGAAAATAGACACACTAAGGATGAGTTGATTTATCTATGATCCAGAATATTTGAGTCTGGGTCATGTCATCAGTCAGTGAAATTCTCCAAGCAGCATTTTAGGACTGGAAGGATGGGGATTACTTGGGATCTCCCAGCAAAACAACTGCCTCCTGGGTGGGTATATACAGTAGTATAAACATGGTAACTGAAAAAAGGCTGAAAGATGACCGTTTAGCATACTTTTTCTGAAGCTGTGGCTATCCGCGTTCCCTGCAAATTGAGTGCTATGCAGCTCAGGGCTCCTTCATGAGCTGGGATGTCTACTGGAGGCTTCTCTGTATTGGCTAGGTCCACTATCTGCACATGGCCTGTATGAGTGCCAGGGAAGGCCAGCAGGGAGTTGTTGCTGTTTGGACACAATACACAAAGACCTGCAGAGAGACAGAAGAGGTCAATCAATATCTCAAAATCTCAAGAACTGAAATCACAGAATTGGAAAACCTCATACGAAAGACAGCTTTGTACTGTAAGGCCTTTTGTACTAAACTGCACACAACTGTAATTCAACAGAAAACAAGCACTTTCATTAAAGCAAAAAAGATGAAGACCTTTCAGCTTTCTCCCCTTATTTGAGCATTCTACACTAGAATAAGTTCCCTTTTGGTTACAGAAGTAGTAAAAGAATAATGTTATAGTTTAATGGGGATTAGCCTTTAGACTCTATTAAGAAGCTGGTAATCTTCAGTACACATTCCTGGTGCACATCCTCACAACAGACAGCTTGTGTACCACATATCTTCCTACACACAAACACACTGAAACACACAAATCAGAGCCTTTGACCTGGAGGAGTTCAGTAGTTTGAGCTTTTACAGATTTTGGATGAACTATAGACTTTGTAAGGTTAGCCACATTATTCCAAGCAGTAACATGGGCTGAGCTGCCAACCCACAGTTTGTGAACTTTTTGACATAAACTATTTTTGAATCTTCTATTCAAGTAAGGGGAAAGTACATAACAGGAAACTGTCACATCTAATTTTTAATGGGTTTTTTTTAAATCTGAAACAAATATACCATGTTGTACATCATGAGTCAGTATTATTACTATTTTACTACTGTTTACTATTTAAAAACAATTTGCTTAATTGAACAATACTTAATATAAGAATGCTTATAAATATGTGATCTATACATAAATGTTGCTATTGTTCTACCTACTATAATTTCTACAATGTCATTTACAATTTCCTTTTGGTCTTATTTTAAAAAAAATATGAATACTAGAGGGTACAGAGGGAATATCTGCAAAGGCAAAAAGTACAGACCAACCTTTAGGGTTGTAGCAGGTCTCAAAGACATGCAGCTGGTGAGGGTTGTGGGTAAAGGTGAATACTTTTATCATGGAGTCAAGAACCACCACAATCCTGGAACAAGCACATTTAACAGCGTTTAGTATTTTTAGTTTATTTCCTACCATGTACAAGGACACACACCTCCAAACTTTTAAAACAATCAAACGTTCACCAGCTCATTAGTGTCAGTGCTGGACTCTTATCTTAGCACTTGAAAATATATGCTTACTTAGATCTGTTAATACAGATATTAACCAGAAGACCTGTTTAATGAGCAATTCCCATTTCAGTCTTTTAGTTTATCATAACCCTGATTAACCATCCTCAGTGAAGAGTTTCAGGTAGCTACACATCCACTGAGACTGCTTTGTCCTCTCATAATAAACTAGAAATAACATCCATAACAAAATGTGGCCATATGAAATTAACACTTCTTTTAGCATCCATAAAATGGATAATAACTGACAAATATACTTCAGCCTTTCATGTTATATTGGGAATAATTCTTCTGCTTCAATCATGAAATGCAGTTAAAATGATCTAAAACAATCAAAGACATTTCACTGCCATTTTCTACTGCACATGGTAGACATTTGGCTATTTCTGATTTACATTTGGTATCACCCCATTAAATTGTATTTAACATAGGAGCTTTGAGATTTATCCAGTATACTTGCTGTGTGCTGAATATGCTTATTGCCATATCAGAAAACTGTGCCTTTGTTAAATAAAACATTTTTTTTTTTTTATTAATCTGAGTTGTAGGAATTGAACAGCTTTTCAGAAACTTTATGGGAGGTCTCAACACTTTGACTGTTGAAACGTCTTTGCAGCACACTTGTGTGAGTCTTTTGTATCTATCTTTGTGGCTTTCAAACTGCTCATCAGATCCAATATTGCCTGGAACAATCCCTTGTGATGAAATAAAGAAGACTTGAGATTCTAAACCTGGCATACTTTTCAGTAATTATGGAAGCTCTTTTAACATCACAGTATCTTGTCAAATATTAATTTATTTTTCTACAAAACCTGGGTAAAAAACAATCAATGCCTGTGTTTGGGATATTACCTGCCAAAAATGTTAAATTATGTTACTCACAATTATGTTATGTTACTCACAACTGAATTTGGCAACATGCTTCTAAAGAATGTCAGTGTATGTTTTAATCATGATGAATCTCTGCCATTCACAAGTCATACTTTATTTCACTTACGAGTAATTCACAGTGCAAAGATAAGAAACTATTTTAAACTTCCACTACTTTCAGTATTTGCCAAGTCTTGTAAAATAAAATGTCCAAACCACACAGATCTTTTCTATCTGTAGACTCACCATTAACTGCAGATACACTGTTACGTTTTGATGAGTGTGTGGATTTTCTCTTTATTAAAATAATAAATTCTGAGGAAATATTATTTTTTTTAACATCTAGTAAGTACTGCTCTCTCATTTATTACTTTTAAGAAATACAAAACAGTTTATGGTTAATGAGCAGAGACAATGCCTTTGTCAAGCCATCTTTTATATTAACAGCTTGACACATTCCAAATTTTCTTTACCTCTGTGTCCTTTTCCAGACAACTCCTGTTATTTCTGTGTGTGAGAGTTACTGTAATATTAATTATCAGTTTGTTAATTTTCAAGTGTGATCCAAAGATGAACTGCAAGTTGTACAATGTAAGTTCTACCAATCCATGTAGAAACAATATGCCATATGACTGCAGTTCTTACTAGGAAAAACAGGTTCAATAATGATTATAAGTATTCTATAACCATTTATTCTTTTTTCAACAATACAATCCACACACAAATATTTTATCATCAAACCTGATCCTAAGTGACAGTTCCTCATGTTAGACATAGTGTGTTGCTTTGTTTAGGAAGCTCAAAGTTGGTGACAATGCTAAAAAAATGCTTATATTCTACTGATCACTGTATTTTACAGTCTTTAATACATATACACTGTCAATTTAGACTCGTCTACTGTAACAGACAGCCAATACACAGATCCCAGCAGAATTTAACTACCCACTAGCTAGCTTTTACAGGCAAGACAAAAATAATAAAACTGTTAACAGAAATCTAACTCGATCTCATACTGTAGAATTCAGTTACATGAAATTCTTCCATTGAAGATTCTGCTAGTACCTGTGAAGTTTATACAGATATTTATTTATCCCTCATTCTGCTGCATGAAGTAAATGATTTATTTATAAATTAAATTAGGAATCTAGACTGGAATTGCAAACGTGCTATTAATACTTATTTCCAGGCCTTCTTACTTTGGTGTCTCCAAGCATTCCTTTGTTATAAATAAGACAGCCAAGAGTTAATTATTCCAGCACGTTAGATGCTGAAAGTAAAATTATCTGCCACGTCATTTATTCTTGTATTCATATATTAAATCTATTAAATGTAAATCCCATTTAAGTTTTCAGACAGTTCAGCATTCAAAAAAGGAAAGGCTGTGCAATTCCTTATTATTAACTTTAATCTACATTCTTTATCAAATAAACAACAACAATATTATGAATAAAAAAGTGTGATTACCGATCACGTCTAAGTTTCACAGCTTTCACTTCTGTGGAAAACTCTATTTCTATAACCGTCTTCTTCTTCAAATCGTCCCATATCATCACTGAGAAGAAGAAATAGGTCAGTTTAGGCCTAAATAACTGTCTTGCTGTTTAGTATTTAAATGCTTCAGAATAAACAAAATGATCAATAACGTGACATAGCAAAACAGCAAACAGGCTATTATTCAAAGCAAGAAGTATTTTCATAATTTGTCCCATACTAAAATTCTTAAAACTCTACAGATATATTTCTAGAATAAAAAAAACAAAGTTACAAACTCAACTGCAGTTTCACTGAAAAATGCTAAATTGTATAATAAACATAGGACATTTGGCCTTTTTTCTGAATAATTTCACTCCTCTAACATAGCTTTAATATAGCTAAACTTAATCTGCTTTACATAAGAACATCAAAACATTTTCCTAATGAAAATAAATCCACAAAATGTTTCACAATAAAATTCCAACACACTCCATAAAGAAGTTGAATGAGACAATCTAAAAGCTCTTGTTCTGGCTGTAAATATACCTTTATTAGGGGGATACTTTGGCTTCTTCCCTCCTCCAACTAGTGCTAAGTAGTTACATCGGAACAGCATCTCAACATGGCCTACACCACCTTCCAGAAACTCTGCAATGAAACAAAAAGAAAGCTTGGACTCAACAGAAGCAAAACTGACACAGGCACAGCATCATGACTATCAGCTGTTATCACTGTGCAGAAGTGGTGACACAACAGCCCCCGTCACAGCTGAACAGCCTACCATGCTTTATTTGAAATAAGTTATTGCAGACAAATCTGACAATTAACTTCACTACTTGGAAACATGAACTGGTAAAGAAGTCTAGAACTGTTAATTAAAATATGCTGTTTTGCACCAGTCTATGTGGTCTGTGTGTTACACAACTTCTCAGGACAGGGCTAGTCCTGCACATTTAAAACAGATGTATCAGCACCTTTGTAAACAATACCCAAGAATATTGTGCCTCCTGTGTATTAATCACTTGAATTCATTTAAAAAACGTAAAAGGGTGTTAAAATCTTTAAATTAGTATAAAAAATGCCTAAAATCCACAATAAGATGTTACTGCTTTCCAGCATAGCATGTGATTTAGGGCATGTTACAACTCTAATCCAAGACACTTACAACCACTATAAGCAGAGTGTCAAAATCTGTTATCTAACCACTTCAACGACAAATTAAAAAAACCTTTTAAATGTATCTGAGAATCTTTATGAAAGTCTATACCAACACAAGAATATTGTCCTAAGAAAGGTTTCTGTGCTCGCTCTTGACTGAACACCTTGTCACAGCACTGTAAACAAAATCCCTGTGTAAGCAAAGACAGTTAAAATCAGGTGACAGTCACATCTGCAAATCTCTGTCTCTTTTCCACTGGAAATGATTAACTATGTGTTACTTGTCTAGTTTTCCATTGAGACCAGATCACATAAACATAAGGAGAGGAAGTATCTTGAGTCTTATTGTCAGGAAGAATGTCATGCCGAGTTTAAAAAAAGTGTCTTTACTAAGGGGACAAATGTTTTTCAAAACTGCAATTGGTACTATTTTTAGAGTACTGTCATCATTGTTGTATATTTTCTGACATGAGAACTATAAAAAAAAACATTAAAATTCAGCTGGCTAATTTCCAGAAATGTGTACTTCCAATACAGACTGTAAAAGTAAAACAAAATTCCACAAGTGTCTAGGGGTACAGGGGTGTAACATTTAGGAGAATTCACTGGGACGTAACAGTAGATCTCAAAGTAGGTAGTTCTGTCAAGATAACTTAAATATAAAAACGCAAAACCAAAAAAGTAAAAACTATGGACATGCCTAGTGCGAAAAATACAAATACTTCTGTGGTCACTTCAGAGCACTATGTAAAAGCATCCCTTGTATTGTCTATGTTATAAGATGCATACTAAAACTAACATTGTTCCTGAATATAGGAGCACAGATTTCAGAAACAACCAGCTACCTGTGTAGACAGTGCCTTATAACCACATTTATTTAACTGACAGAGACAAATCGATTTTGTATTGCATTTGTAAAGCAACAGATGAAGTATGCCTAAGAATGTAACTGGTATGCAATCAAACTATGTTTGACCTAGAGCTAAAATGTGCACTCTAAACAGCATATACTTACAGAAGGAGCCCTACCTTGCTTTTCCTTCTCTTTAAGTGGGTCTGTGTTGTAAACTCTGAATCCATTTTCCATTCCACACGCAAAGCACCCTGTGAAAAATGCAAAAGAGGAGCTGGTTGGACATTGCCAACTTCACCAAACTTCATTCAGAAACAGCCCAGGCCAACATCAAAAGGGCAATTTGCAGCAGTTTCCTACAGAAATGCAGTTAAGGTTTTTTCATGGTTGCAGTTCCAGGGGAAATCTCACTAAGGTTAAGATTTAAACATTCCTGAAGAAATTATACCAAATTTATAACAAATCAAAAGAAATGAAAGTATAGCAAACTTCATATAGAAAACATAAAAAGTATGAAATAACACTGTTGCAAGTACTTCAACCTTGAGTACTTCTGCACCTCTGAAAAGAGCCAATGAAAAAGTTTCTTTTTAAGCCACATGTCCAAGTGCATTACTAAATTACATTCCATTTTGTCGATGCTTATAGCAGAGAAACTAGTACATAGTTTTGTTTTGTTTAGACATGACTGTTACAGTGTCTTACTTTCAGGTTCTGACTAGAACTTGTTCAGGCAAACATAGCCCATGTCTTAAATTTACAACAATGACCTATTGAATTTTAGATGTAGTACAGATATTGCTCTTGACTTTTAAGGGCAATAATCTTTCCCCTTACATATCTCAAGATAAATTACATGTCTTGTCAGTAAGAACATAAACCATGTGTTCAGGCTTCCTTCTAAAATAAAGTATGCAGGCACCATTCATTAAGTTATTTGCCTTAGGGGAATGTAGGCAAGGCTGTCATATTACAAATTGCTTGTTCTCCTGAAGCTAAAATGATGCACTTCAAACAATAGCAGGACTTCAGTACAGTTACAGAAACCCATTTGCTCTTTTTATAGCACAGAAAGCTGACAGACATTCTGTATGTGTCTGTATCTGCCCGCATCTAGAAAGGAGATTTTGGTGCATTCATTAAATGTCCTTGAACAATAATCACACAACCATAGGAGGCACAATTTATTAAGTGCCAAGTGCATAAAGGTATTACTAGGTCTCAGCTCATACTTGGATTTTCAATACAAGTGGCCTACAACTGGCTGGGCACCCCAGTATAGGAAGGGATCGGCCAGGGCTATTTTGGTTTTACTGTAAAAAGATGAGAACTCATTCAAAGCTCTTTTTATGTTACATTGTTTTCTAAACTGCACTGAGGTAAAAAAAAAAAAAAACAGTTTAAAAGTTAAACTGACATTTCCGCAGACCTCATGTGAACCCTCCCAAAAGTGGCAGAAACAGTGGAAAAGTCCATTTCAAAGCTAAAGAAAAACATAGCTGACTGAAGAGCCTGAACACAGGAAGTTAAGTTACAGATGGATGGAGGGAGGGGGGCTTACAAAATGAAATGGTGCAAACAGGATTTCAGCTGACCAGACACCGAAAGCATCAAAGTACAATCTGTTCATCCAAAATGAATTGGACAGCCCTGCTGAACAAGCTGGGTCTATTGAATAAGAAGCAATGTCCCAAAGTTATTAAACCGTTGCTGCTACAAATGACATCTGTTAAAAAGATCAAAACGGAAACATGAGTTTTCTTTGCATTCTCTACTGTTTCTGTCACCTTTCAGAGCATACCATCAGCGGCAGGTATTTTTGAGTTTTAAAATAAATCAAACTCTCTGGAGTTCTTTATTTTTCCAAACTGCCCCAAATGCTATTGACTGAAAGATATCATATCCAAAGACCAGGTCTCCAATCACAAGTATATGTATACCATATTTACACAGTACTCAGAGGATTATAATTCCAATTATATTTGAATTATATTCAACAAGATGTGTTGAGGACCAAATTGGGTATTAAAATGAATATAGGAAAATTAGAGGGTTACTCCATAAATCAATTACTTTATAGGCTGACTGAAACAAATTTCATCCAAATATCCATCCATAGTAAAAATGCCATTTATTCCTGATGTATCTGTTGCGGCAAACCAGAACCAGTCCCAGAAGTATTGGGATGAAACTAATTCTAAAGAGAAAAATCTGTTCAATGTCTGCTATCTGTAGTAAGAGATGTGAATGCAAGGCACAAACAAAAAAGTAAAATACGTGGACAAGACGAACTAGATCTCTTCATTACAAGCAGAAAATACTCATATTTCTAACATTTCAACCAAATCTTTTAAAAAATAATTAAATTAAAACACTGCGAGAAGGTCTGCTAAGAACAGCTCAGCTAAAAATAGCTGAAAATAGCTGTTCATGAAAGATGGGTGGACAATAAGATTCAGGCTATTCCACTAAAGGTCAACGTCAAGTGAGCTCAGTTTTAAATTTCCAATTATTATATGATTATTGTCCACATCCATTACTACAATCTGATACCTGTTCCAAAGTAGGTATTATAATTGCAGATGCAAATGTCCAAGGTATTAGCGGAAAAGTTATATTGAAAAAATACAAATAAAAAAGCAGTATCGTTTTCTTAGAGTTCCTTTTTCACTATTGAAGACAATTTTTGAAGACAATATAATTCCTCCTTGCTTTGTAACAGGAAGCTTCTGCTTCCAATATAAAATCTCATGCGCAGGAGGAAGTGTGCTGACAGTATGGTGTAGTGCAGGCTGCAGCACAGTACTAAGCCAGCACAAATTCCTGGCGCTCAGACCCAGAACAGGCAGTGACTCATTCTGACAACTACAACTAGTCAGTTTTAAAGACTTAATCAATCAGTTTTAGAAACTGGAAACAGTAGATTTCAGTCTAGTAGACTGAAGATGTTTACCTTATTCAAAAAATATTTTAAAGGGGAAATGCAGTTCCAAATTTTCAAACAAGTTATTAAATCTCAGCGACAAAATAAATCGTCTGGTATCATAAAATTTTACAAATTCCAAATTAAGCACAAAATTATGAACTTTGTGAACGTTGTATAGCTGCCATGCTGTCGAAAACTGCTGGTCTCGCAATGGGCAAGAGCAAAAGTGTGCAAGAACTCACTTAAACTCTCCCTGATTACTAGTCACTGTAATGGCTAATGTAATGCAATGTACAAGCGAATACGTACACGTTGTGGTGCAGACGTTTCACCGCAGAAATGTTCCAACGTGATCTGCATGCAAAGTAAGTAATTGTCAGAAAAAAGAGATGTATTCGCACGCCTGCTTGAATACAATGTAATAGGGCCACAACACGTAACTGGAAGTTCTGTTGCCTCATTCTGAATCACAGACAATGACCGCAATATGGTGCTGTACAGTACATACCCAGAAATTGTCTATTATGTAATTTTTTGGAGTTATTGTCTACACCTACTTTCGTTGTGAATTGAAATGCACTCATCAATTCCGATTCTAACCTCATAATATAAAAATATCCTCGCAGTTCTCCTTTAAAAGGAAAAACAGCTCACTGTGATTTGCATATCTACAAGTCATCAGACCTCGTTAGCAAATATTTTTTTTAAATGGGACTGATATGGAAAAACTACACAACAAAAACGTATACCCTCTTTTTTTTATAATAAAAAATTATTAAAAAATTGGAACAACTCTAAACAACATTGAAAGATGATAAAATAGTGTGTAAGTTTACAATAGCAATTGTACTGTTTCACAAGTGGAATATTTTAAATGCCAAGAATGCTGAAAGAGTTCAGGGTTCTGATTGCCTATACAATGAAATGATTTGTTCACATAATTGTTTTCACCAATCTGAAGACCTCCATAAATGCAAAGCATAATGAAGGCTGTCAAGCACAAGTTTCACAGGTGTAGCTTGGCTTCTGAGGTTTTATTTGTTCTGTTACATACTTTGTGGTTTGTTTGATCCATTTGAAACAGACTCATATACATACACACAAGTGTATTAATTGTAATGGAAAGCTGTTAATATTGTGCCAGTCAGAGCTGCCTTACCCTACAATCCTAAACACCCCACTTGCTCCATCTTTTATACTTCATCCTTTATTTTCTCCTGTGTGATTTTAAACATGGATTATGAATAATGGAACAAGAATTACACATAACTTGCATAATTCTACACCTACTGTTAAACTCAAACTATGGGACATTCTCGAGTGGAATGTTCTTCAACTCAGTACATTTTAAAATGACTGGAAATATTCTTTCTATTAGGAGTATATTAGACAACCAATTACTCATAGCCCCTGAGATATAAAACTGTCAATGCAAGAAAATCTCTTTAAGTACAAACAATAGATCACATAACTAACTCACAGTTTCCATAGGATGGAATGCTTTCCAATTACAGAGAACTGTTTTACAGAATAACTGTACTGTTGAGTGCAGACTGACAGAAATTCAATTCACAAATCAGTCATGGAATTCTAACAAAATGTCCCGTTATACACAGGAGTTTAATTCACTAAACCAAAATCCCATATAACTTTCAGTCATTTCAGTAACTGGTTTCTTAGATTACAGCATTATATATACTCATATGCAACAGATGCAATGCTTTATTCTTCATCCAAATAAATCCAATCATATAAAATAATAACACATTACACTTCTTGAAGCTTATTTCTGCATTTTATTGTTACAGACCTGGCTGAAATACTGTACTTTTTGAAAAACCAATTAGGGCCGTATCAACCGGAAATTCTTTAATTCATATAAATTATTCTGTGTTTTCACATTTTATACGTGCTAATGCAATCATTACAAAATTAAAAACACAAACCAAACAATTTTTAAAACTTGAAACACCAGTCAAACTCTGCTGACGATGCTGTTGAAAAGCCTGTAACAAAAAAAACCTCCAGAGCCCTTGTTTAATTTCAGCCGCAAATTCATTTTTCAGCACCTTTTAGACATTCGTAAATGGAAAGCTTGGAGGTTTGGCTGAATAGCATATTTTTCTTGGGATAACTAAGCCCAAACCTCGTGATTATAAAGTCAGGTGTTCACTGTTTGATATTATAGTTATGTTTGATATTAAGAGTTATGACCATACCATGTTTGACTAATAAAGATTTGACCCTATTTTCTAGGGTGGTTTGTCAGGGAGAGAACATACTTAGAGAAAGATTTTGTGCTTCGACAATCAGCACACTGGTCCATAGAAAAAACAGTTTGTGAGAGATAATCCACATCCTGAAAGGCAGAGGGTCACCACACATGCCCAGGACTATGTCACATTCATCTGAGCCTTATGAGTAATTGTTTTCTCACAGAACTGGCTACAGCACAAGAAATTCCAGAATTAACCTGCGAGTCAGCAATCAGAGAATGTTATGGAGTATCACACTGACAATTAAAGGCACAACAGCCATTTTCTGTGTGCCAGACAACATATGAGCAACACGATAAATTCCAGGAGGAGATTACTTGTGCACCTTCACAATGAGTGGAGCTTGTCGTCTGTGTGTGTGAAAACAATCTGCATGCTCAGAGGCACTGCAGACGTAACTCTGACAGCCGAGAGCCAACATCGCCATCTTAAATGAGCAAAAATCGAGTGAAGTGGAAGCAGAGATTGGTGGACGTTGAGTCACCAATGGATCCTGTTTCGCCTTTGATAGACTTGATGAAAAACAATAAATGTGAAGACTGTCATGATAAAACAGTTGCTGACTTGCACTGTTGAAGGTAACTGGTGGCATGATGGAAGCATAATGATGTGGGAAGGTATCCCTTAACAGATGAATGCCCCAAACTAAGGTCAACCTTAATGCTACTACTACCTTATATGGATGAAGTCCTTGGACCAACAACTGCTCTGTTCCTGCAAGCCAGTTTGCCAGCTGATTATCCAACAGGACAATGCAAGATCATACATTTCTAGGATTACAATGGAATAGCTTTAAAAAACAGGTGAGGTCAGTTTTGGCCTGAGTCCAACGGAACATATATGGGACAAACTTGCCAATACCACCAAGGATACACAATCTCAGCTTGCTAACTTTCACAGACTGCCTATAGTTACACAGAAAGAGTGCTGGAAAATCTCACTACAGTCTATAAAGAGCCTGATTTGGCCTATGCATCAATGCTGTTAGGATTGTGTTAATTCTAAGGGATGTCATATTAATTTATAATATTTTCATATTGAGACTATCAAATTTGAAACACAAAACTTAATATTATTCATTGACCTATGCTTTCTTTACATCTGGTTTGATATCTCTGTTTATAATCTATATCTAACATTCCTTTTGTGCAACAGTTAGGCAGGTCATAGTCCTGCAATAGCTGAACCTTGGTTGGAACCAAAAGGTGGCCTAACTTTATTTTGGCATTCTCATTTGAGAAAAAACAGCCCTGAGTGGTCTTAATTGTCAATTAGCAGTTTACAAAAATACAAAAGAAACTTAAATTTACTAATTATACCACAGTTTTGGACCATACGTGGAATAGGGACAAATAGGGAATATTACATCACACACATTTACATTTCTAAGTTTACAGATACAAAGTTACCACATTTACAGTCAGACCCATTTAGCTGGAAGATGTCTGAAAACAGAAGCTACACTAGCCAATGACCTTAGTGAAAATTAAAGCTTGGCATTTGAAAGAACGGGGAACTTTTTTTTTAAAGATAAAAAATAATAAGGAAAAGATAATAAATATGACTTTCCAAGAGAAAACAATCCATTTTCTTTTTTGTCTTTGTTACATAATACTGCACCAAAACTCAAGAAACAAGATTTTTAGTGTACACAGAGGAATGGCTAAGTGAAAGATTGTTATTGAGCCTTAGGAGAATTTATTGAAGTCTAACAATGCAAAAAGTTATCATGGAAACAGTTATTTAGTCCCTAACTACAAATGCTCAGGATTAACTTTCCTTCAAATTAAATATTTAAGGAATTTTCAGCCTAGAATGTCACATAGACTGCCCTTTGCCAACAGCCCTGACTGGAAGATTGGCCAGACCTACAACATGGGCAAGATATCAAAATCTTCTATTTCTCTGCTAAGTTCGCATAATTACATTACACTGTATAGCACAATCATTTTTCAATTCAGATGTGCAAGACATTTGAAGGTCTTATTGTCAAAAAACATTCTTAATTCCAACCCTGCTATTAGACTAGGAACAGTGGTGTTTTATCATCAGCTAATAAAAACACTTTTTAAAGAGGTTAATTTTAGAGGAAATCACATGTTTTACAAATTCCAGAAATTAAAAGTTTAAGAAGTCAGTAATTGTGAATGAGCTTTTTTGTTTATGGGCAAGCCCAACAGACACTTCAGTCTTATATTTTAATCCATTATAGTATATTTGCTTGATTCAATTCAGTATAAAGCAATGATTCTCCTAAGATCTGAAACCAGTAACACAGGCAGTTGTGATAACAAGGGAACTTTTAATTTAAAATAGTATTTAAAAAAAATATTTACAAGGTTGCTCTGATGTAGTTAGTGCCATTTAAGTGACATAATTTGGTGAAAGTGAACATTAAATCTTAAACCCCCAAAAAACGACAGCTTTTCAGTTCTGTTCGTGAGGTAAATCTGAAAATCATACCAAAAATACACTTCCTTCAAAGCAGAAAATGTTAGTGTAGGCACCATAATCTCCACACAGGCTAGGTTGCATTCCTTTTCTTGTTACTTTGCTACATGGAAACAACCTCAAATTGTTCATTTGTAGCTCGCGGGCCAATACACCTCCCAGCTCGATATTTATTACATTACTGTTATAATACCCCGAGTTCAGGTTTAAAATGTAATTTATAGTCACGGGCTGTTAAAAACCACGTTTACTCAACCGATTTTTACACTAGAATGAGCAACAGAATAATGGCTAAACCTTACAGTATGTAAACGTGTCCAAATGACGTGTAAATGTGAACACGAGAAAGCTGAAGTCGTAAATACGTAAACGAGATATCAGGACCGAATTTCTCAACATTCGTTAACTATAATGTAAGAAAACATTAAGTGACAATATAGGGGGGAGTGTAGCCATAGCACTTTCAAAACAGTTGTGGCTATTCAACACAACAGAACTTCGCCCTATACCTCGCCCTTAAAGCTCAGCTGGTTAAATATTTGAATCTTAATTAATCAAATGCGAACCAAACATTTCTTAGAGCTTAAGGCCAGGGGGGAAACGTAAACTGCAGTCAAATGTATAATAGATGAACATATATATCCACTGTGCGTCCAACTGTTAATAATAACACCATGTGGTACTGTTGTATTAACACAGCAAATCCTGTGACTACCATACAATCAATGGAAACAAGCCAGCAAAGGAGTGACTTCCTTTTGCATTTCAAGTTTCGATTGAGAAATTAAGGTTTACTGCTACCAAGAGTATCGTTTCTGTACGCAGTTACGCATTGCCCTACTAATTACAGCATTATATTAAGGTATTTTCTGGTGCTTTGATTCGGTACTTTTGATTAAAGAGCTGAAAGGTTCCGGGCCTAAGGCAGAGTACAATACGTTAAGAGCATGCAACTAGCAATCACCACTGCGAAAAAGCCTGAACCCAGAACGGTTATATAGAAACTGAGCGAAGTCTATGGCCTCACCATGATCCTGGTTAAATCCAGCGTACAAAAGCCCGTTCCCATGTGGGTTGGACGGTAAAAGGTTCATGATGGTACCTCGATATCAGAATTATCGTGTTTTCAATTTCAGCTTAACGGAACCATCCCTCCTCTGTCGTCCGTCAAGACACAGAAAACAACACCAGTACCCTTTTTCCTCCCTTGCAAGGACGCTGTGTGGCACGCCGAGCCACCGAGCAGGGAGGAAATTGCTGCATCGACTGCGAGCAATCGAACCGACCGACTGCAATTTGGATTTTGATTGTTTTTTATCTGATGTTACAACACACACATTTCCATTAATTATACTCATGTTTAGGTTGCATGACAATGCATTGTTTTTGCTTTATAAGAATTGACTGATATGAGGCTTTTTTCTCTATGACTTCACTATCAAAACATGGGTTCAATTTGGAAAGACCATTTTCTGTTTTTACTACTGAAGATCTTTCTAGCTCGTGCATTTTGTGATTCTTGAATTATTCATTTTACTCTAAACTGTCATTAAAAAAGTCTTTTACACAACTGAAAAATACACTTGCATACTTGTCTAAGAGAAATCGGAGTTGTTTGCGTTGTCTATATTTTACTTGCATGTGCAGTTTGGCGGTGCGTTATTTTCACATGGCAACAGCGAAATTTTCGCCTAAGGTTGTTAAACATTACGGCATGGTGAAGCGGAAAAGTAGTCCCTAAGGGAAAATATGATACATTTGTGTGAAGCTTCATTTATTTAAAAGCCACATTCATTTATATATTTTCTCTTTCATAAGCTTCAGACACGCTTAAATTTTAAGCTCTTGATGTGAATATGACCTACTGCCTGCAGAAGTAGAACGATTAATCTGTTCTGAATTGACACTACAAAGCTTGTTTCTTCTCCTGGCAAGCTGGAATTTAGCAAGTAAACTGCTGCGAACAAATGTTATAATAGGTTTCTCGTCAGTGAAATTAAAATCCACTTTTACATAACATTCGAGTTTTTAGTCCCTCATATAAAATAATATTAAATGGAGTTGTGTTATTGTAGCTTATCAATTGGATAGAAAAGCATTAGAAATGCAAAAAATACTCATATATTCCATTCATTTTCCAGTTGAGGGTTACAACGCACTATAGTATTATTACTAGAAATTTTATTATTATTATTATTATTATTATTATTATTATTATTATTATTATTATTATTATTATTAATTAGTGCTCTTATCTCAATTGTGAATAATGTGCCAGTTATCTCTAGAGCCACATCTTGAATGAGTCACACATTAGCTTAGATGTGAATCCTTGAGAGCATATACTGTACCTACTGTTAAACAAAATATCATAGTAGTCATATGCTACAGTTACAGTGCCTAATCAACTCCTGGATTGTGAATCAGTAAACATGATTCTTTCTCTCACAGAACATTCCCAGTTGTAAACGCAGTGCTCAGAAAATCCCACTATTGGATTGATTCTTCCATTACAAAGCTGTTACTGCCAAATCACTTGCCTAAGGGACAGACTCTTGCTAAAGTGCACTGAGGCATGTGAAGCTGTGATGTCTGATACTGCCAAAATAAAATCAGTACCATCAATCCTGTTAGCCAGAAGAGCAAACTGATTTTTCCTGCCTGATAGTTACAGGTCGACTGTGTTTCTTCCTCCTGTTAGTGATCGGCCATGATAATTATGTAAGATTTAATCAGAAAAGGCAAAGTTGAAGGTCTCTGAAATATTCTTCAGAACGAATCTGTATTTCTGTGGCTTTATAACCCTCTATTTACTCTCTGTACAACTTACAAGAGCAATGAACCTCCTAATATAAAACAAAAATGAGGAACTTGCAGTTTAAAAATACTACACATAGCCCTTGAGTCATTCACTCTATGAAATCAGATCAAACAGATGTGTTATCATCACATAGTTACTAATATATTTAATTTTATCCCAACATTACATATCTAGAGGCCATTTCATTCACCATTGAAGTGCAGCACCAACATGATCACTATTACGCACCATCAGCCAGATTACACAGTGTAACAACTACAGAAGCGTGAAACTGCTTCACTAATTCAATTAAAGGAGAACTTTAGATGAGAAGATTTTGAAATCCTACAGTGTAATTTAGGACATGGGTTTAACACGTATTCTTCGATAGGATATTTAATGACCATATAGTGAAGACCTCTTAACACCTCCAGCAAATGGGAGTGCTCCATACCACAGAGTTCACCATGCTGGGGCACTGGACTGTTAGTTCTGATCCAGAGGAAGGAGTACCACCTACTGGTCCAATATCAATTGTTTTTCGCAGCAACCTAGTTTTCCCCTCCCATTCCAGTCCTGTAAAGGCTCCGTCTTGTTTATCTTTCAAGATTTGACAAAATCACTCCCGTAGAAAGCTTTTTATGTTCCTAAAATAATTAACTTGTATTAAATGAAACAAATGACCATATGTTTTATTTTTTACCACAAAATATTTAGCTTCCAGGTTTCCATAACCCTTTACTTGAGTTAGTGTCTTATTTATAATTGGTGGGTTGGATGGATGGATGAATCCACAGATGGATGAAACCACCAAAAACAGAAGTAATTATGCTTGGAACAATACTGAATAATCAATATCTTGTAGTTTAAGAGTGAAAAATACATTCAGAAGTGTGAATGGAAACTGTTCGTGGGACAATTGGTAATAACACCATCCATAGAAGAGTCAAGCATGTCAGAAAACAAAGGATCAAGGTAAGTGTAATAAAAAAGCACTGGTTTTCCCCACAATAAAATCAGAAAATGATTAAAAGTTGATGTACTGCAACAGGGAGAAACAAGAAAGATCACGTTTTTAGTGACTGCTTTTAAACCTTGAGATGTGTGGGAAATTAGATTGTTATTGTTATATTAATATTATATGTATGATATTTGTGAGTTCCTAAATTCACAAATATCATACAAGACCTTTGGCCTTAATTTATCTATTTGACACACTTTTGTATCACTAAAATACACTATGTCTTTAAATGCTATTCATAAGATTTTATTTCTGTAATAAAATCTTACAGACTACATTTAATGACATGGTAAAATAAAAAAAATGGTTAAACATTTCTTAAAACCTAAAATGGTTTATATGGTTTCCCTGGCAATAATCCATTCATTCATTGCATTTTTCATTGCACCACACTCTAAAAAATATCTTGGTGTAAATGTGTTGTGTTTGGCCAGCTCTCGGATGAAGAACTACATAATTTTGCTTATGATTGAAATGTTTTCTGGGGAAGAAAATGCTACAAAAGAAGAATTGTGGCTAACATCCTCCAGATGAAAATCCTAACAGCTTTGCAGCTTTCAACTTTCTCCAGCTCTTTTAGCTCACATTTAACTGCTTAGGAACAATTTTTTTACCTGTTTTACAAAAGCATGTTACTGCTGAGCTAAACCACAATTGAAGAAACAGCAGTATACTGTATTATCCCTAAATGGTTAATAATATTTCTATTTTATCATAAATCA
Source organism: Lepisosteus platostomus (assembly GCF_059453375.1). Taxonomy (NCBI): domain Eukaryota; kingdom Metazoa; phylum Chordata; class Actinopteri; order Semionotiformes; family Lepisosteidae; genus Lepisosteus; species Lepisosteus platostomus. Next base: position 39,593,788 of record NC_142621.1, read on the forward strand.
GATATGAATTGCTAATTTTGCTTTGACACAGAATACCTGATTTAATGCATTCAGTAGTGCTGCAGGTTTTTATGAGGTATGAGCATAGTTTCCACTTTCCAATATTAGCATACCTACATTTCCACAATAAAATATGTAATCTGAAAACCAGTTACATGTTATATTGAACTCTTAACCAACAACTACATGTATTAGACCAAATAGTATGAAGATCATGAAGATCATAATGAAATGACACTAAGACAAGAATCAAGTCCATTCATTAATGTCAAAAGTGGCCCTACGTGGTCTTGGTAATGGATTACTACTATATACAGTACTACTCATTAAGTGTTCATTTCAAAATGGTTTAATGCACACAAGTTTTATCAGATGTAATAGATTATAGGTTTTAAAATAAGCAACTAATTTAAAATTTCAGATTTAATTTTAATAAATTATTATAACACTCATTGCATTTTTAAAATTGAGTCCAGGATTGTGCAATTAAAAGGAAAGCACAGCAAGGAGATATTTTCTTGTTCGAAACATTTATTGGAAATCTTAGTGTTCTTAGTTACAAAACATTGTGCAGGACATCTTCATTAATTCTTGCAGAGATACCTTCTAGACCCATCAAAAATGTCTTTGGCATCTTCCTGTGTTTTAACAACCCCCTGTCACTTTACACTGTTAAAAAAGGGAATTAATTTGTGATACAAACCAAACAATAAAACCACAATAGTATCAAACAACATAATTATATATATATTAAATACACATTAAAAGAGCTGCCTGTTCAGTTATTAATTTTCAGAGCAGATCCTCTCTTCATTAGTGCTTAGAAGAATTACAAGGCAATATGTTAAAGAAAATCCATATTATGGGCATCAGCAAGCTTTTGCATTTCCCACATCATGCAGCAATTTTGCAGATTCCAGATTGTATGGCATCAAAAAAATTCATGATGACAAACTTCCATGATACATCCCCTTGCAAAACTGAGCACAATCTCACATTTTAAGTGTATATCTTTTGGACTCAACAAACAAAAAAAACACTGGCTCAGACCCAATTTAAAATCCCTTGATTTTTATCTTATCCCCATCTTATCCTTACATCTGTACACTAAAGCAATTCTGTCTTTGGCAACACTGGTCCAGCAGTGACGCGGATGGCAATAAAACCCAAGAAGGCTGCTCCTATGCTCAGTCCACAGCTCCTAATGAAGGAGTCCACAGCACACAGCCTCTCCAGGATCATACGGAAACAACAAAACATGGCTTCAGATGAGTCAAAATCCCTGTAGTTGTTGTCAGAGAACCTCTGCTAGGAAATCTTACAGCTGTTCCTGGTGCAGCTCTGCGAGGGGCTCTGGGGGGGACGGATAATTTTGGTTTTCTTCAGGCTAGTCCTCTTGTTGCTGCTGTGGCTGGTGGTGAGGGAGTAGGAGCGTCCATGCATCATCCGGGCATTCAAACCGTTAGCCATGGAGAAGGACTTGAGGTGGCTCTTTAAGGCAACAGGGAGGGGGAGCTTGTCCACCAGGTGGACTGGAGTGCAGGAGACAATGGCACGGCAGCAAAGGTCTTGCAGGCTCAACACTGAAAGAGACAGAGAGGGCAAACAGGGTCAGGAAGAGGTATGAATGCAGCCCATTATTGCTTGCAGCTGTTGATTCACATTTCAAGACTTGCACATAGAACAGCATAAAGTGGCCACCCAATTTCAGCACAAACCTGGCTTATTTCAAAAGCTCCTGTCTGGCAGATGCCCCTTGGAAGAAAATGTTGGGATTTATATGTTTTACATTATAGGCTATTTTTCAATCAATTTCTCATTATACCCGTTTTATCTGCCGATATCTTTGATGCCACTCTCTGCATTAAAAAATGAAAACACATTAATAAAATTAAATGTAATGAACATTAAAAAGTGGTATGACTATAAGAGCAACATCAAACTTATATCCTAGGGTGTGCCAAACAAAAATACCCTAAGTTACAGAGTCAGTGTAGGCTTTGCAAGGCTAGAGTAATATCTGTTAATATTAAACTTTAAAAAAAAGCACTACAAAACAGTTTGTCATAAGAATGAGACCCCATGAAACAACAATGCAACAAATACATATCAATTCTAATAACTGTATGTGAAAAGCTTATTCATCACAACTTAACATATAATCCTCTGTTGTTTCTATTTATTACAACTCTAGTGGATACGAGATGAAGTTTGTAACACACCACTATACAAATCAGACAATTATTACATATAAACCTGAACATTAAAGAATAGATAAAAGGAAATGTACAATATTTGTGGAAAATATAACCCATATAGAACTAATAACTTATGGTAAAAAAATACAATTGGTTATTTTATTACAAACAATATGGCTGGCTGCATGCTGGACACAAAATCTCTCATTTCAAATTTTCCACAAAAAAAGAGTATTCTGCAGGCAGTCAAAGCAAAGCATAGTAAATTAAACCAATTGAAATAAAACAGTAAAATCAAAGGAATTATCCTAGTTACTTTATGCTGTTTTGTACTTAACCACTGGGTGGCAGCATTTGTATAACAGTGAATGCCAGCACACTCCTCTTTGAATTTCTCCTTCCATGTGTCTATGTTATTGTTACTCCACTTTAAGAAGAATAGATAGTTCATACAGTCACCCAGGTAGAAAATATGTAAAACAGAATCCCATAAAAAGCCACAAACATGCTCAAACATTTCAAGTAAAACTTGTGGGGCTTAGGAGGGTCATCAAAACGCTACAGGAAAATAACCATTTGGAAAATGTTTTAAATTTACTCTGTGGTGCATGCTGAACTGTACATCACTCAGAATGAAAGCCCCTGTGGGACAGTAAGAACAGAAGAACAGTTACAAATGGGAAGTACAACTAATCTATTTGGATGTTAATAACCTATTGATCCAAGGATTTCATCCAGCTGTTTCTTGAAATCAGACAGGGCACTGGCTTCAATGGTAGTTGTGGGTGGTTTGTTCCACACTCCCACAACCCTTTGGTTAAAGAAGTGCCTCCTGTTCTCTGTTTGAAATAAAACTCCACGTAATTTCTGCTTGTATCTTGTGCTTCATTTTTCACTGTTCATTCCATTGTCTAGAAATGTAAATTATGTCAGCATACATGTGAGTCTTTTTCACATTGTAAGTGTTCTAGCTTTATGTTTTCCATTTATAATTTGTTTTCGCTATCTACATATAAAAACCTTGTACTTGTCTACATTAAATATAACCTGTAGGATGTTTGCCAGTCTTGAATTTTTATATATATCTTCTTGAATATTGTGCTGCTTTTGTATTGAATTTCAGCAGCTACTGCTGTTAACTAATCAGCCAAATTTAGTAAAATCTGCAAATTTGGCTAGTTTACTAACTATACTAGAATCTAGGTCATTGATATAAATTCAAATTCATGGAGCAGTGGTCATAGTACAGATGGTACTTAGTGGTACTCTACTAATTACATCACCCCACTTTGATTCCTACCATCTATTATTTCTGAATTAAGCTATCAAAGCCTTCTGAAAGTCTAAATACATCTATGATGTATTATGTGTGCATCCACTAGTACTGTTGCTTGTTTAAAGAACTCTAACAAGTAGATTAGACAAGTCATTCCTTGTCTTAATCTATATTAACTATTCCCTAGTATCTGATTTCTATACTGCTGATCTCTAATTTAATTCTAATAACAGTTTTCATAACCTTACATATAATAAAAGTCAAACTTGTAATCAGTCTGTAATTACCTGGTTCAGTTTTGTCATGGATGGGCACTATATTAGCAATTCTCCAGTGCACAGGTGCTAACTCTGTCTTGAGCAACTGTTTGAAGAGTTGCAGCAATGGCTTCTGAATAAAATCTCTTGTTCAACTGAGTACAGTTTGTGAAATACCATCTGAAGGTAATAACCTGGGGATTATCAATATTTAGTGTTTTCAGTACCTGAATCATTTCTGCCTCGTCTATGCTAATAATCTAAAATACAGAACTCTGTCCTTCCTCTGCCTGAGGCGTGTTGTTGACTTCTTCTTTAGTGAATAACCCACGTGAAAAACTCATCTAGTAAATCAGCCATTCATCTGTCATTGTATATACGTTTCCCAGTATTGTTCCAGATGCATTTAACTTTTTTCTTTAAATTTCTCTCTTGGCCTTTCTAATTTATATATATTTACCGGTGCATGCAATTCACTATACTTCTTTTAACTGGATTGTACTGTTTTTTGTTTTTTTTTTAAAATCATTTTATAAAATGCTTCTTTTCCCTTATATTTTCCTACCTGATTTGTTGATCCATTTCAGATACCCTTTTTAACCTCTGACTTGCTCACTCTTGAGACAAAATAGTGTGCCCATATGACATGTAAACTCATTACCTTTGTTTGGCTTCCAGAGGCGCTCCATGCCATGCCTCATGAGCACAATCCGTGCAAGCTCAGTGAAGGACTCGGTGATGTTGAAGTTACACAGAGGACTGACTTCGAAGAAAGTGATACCCAAGCGCTCTGCGTACACCTGGGCCTGCTCCGTCGTCACCTGTCTCTTGTAGGCCAGGTGCAGCCTATTTCCCACTAGGATCTTGGGCACGCCTGGGGCATGCTGGGAAAAAATGTAAAGAAAATGTCAAAGCCAAGCAAGGCCTGATGATCATGACAAAACAGATAAAGATTGCTTGGAACAGGGCTGTGTAAACCTTAATTGCTACTATGATCTTTAAAAAGTCCAAAGCCAGGGCTTATATCATTCTGTATATGAAAATCGTAATTACATGTTTAAAAGCAAAAATATAACGTACAAAGTATGCTGGATCAAATCAGGAAAAAATGCTTTAGCCACGGGCTTTTGTTAAAAACAATAAAGAAAATCTAACCTCATACAGCCAAAACAACAATCAGGTAGAGCCTTAAAGACCGTGAATGCTGGATTTATTAGTTTCTACATCAAAGTTAAAAAATATCATCCTTCAAATTTCAGTTAATGCATTTAAATGACTATCAAATCTGAGAGATATCCAATGGTGGTTAACAAGGGACAGTACTTCTCAAATGTCTCAATCAATCAACACAGTCATCCAAGCAGTGAAAGAAGATGGCAGATGGGAGTTCTGAAATGGAACAGCTATGATACTGAAGTGCCTGAAGAGCATGAAGTGAGGAGGGTGCATTGACTTATTGATACACAAGGTCAGTCAAAAATGCAATGATGCAGCAAATCAGTATTTTATATGGAACGTGATTGTGAAGCCTACCACAATGTGCTGTTGTTGTGGGGGGAGTGTATTTAGCACATACAATGTGTTATGTATGTGATTAAGAGTCATTTAAAAAAACTGTCTTTTAAAATATACTTGATTTACAAAGATTTTACTTTAAATTAACAGTTATAAAATTGTTTAATAATCTGAATAATGGGATATAAAAGCTATTTGACATTTCATGTCTATATTGGTGCATTTGGGTAAGACCTTACCTGTAATAATCAGCTTTATGGCAAAAGAAACTTACTTAGCTGTTTAGGAACTCTTTTTAACAATATCTTAACATTACTACGTTTTTCAATTAGTTTAGAATTTCTTACACTTTGCAAAATGTGAGGTTAGGAAAAATATTATCGTAGCACAGGACTTGTAAGCTAATTAGTTTCATAACTAATTAAAAAACATAAAACTGGTAGAAAATAGATGTTTTATCATGCTATCAGAAAAGGGCTGAAATTACTTAGGGCTGAATCAAACTGAATCTACATAACTGCTGTAGCTGGACATACTACACAGAAGGACATTATCACCACACAGTCTGCAGCGCAGTTATACAGCCTCTTCATTTTAACCTGATCATCCAAACTATAGTCTTACCATAAAGAAATAAAAGAGCACTGATGCTGATTTGAGAACACAGTAGTCTAAGAGCATTCAACCAAATCAATGAAAATGGAAGTAAGTATGCATTCAGATCCAGTTTCATGGATACAACCCAAACACAGATGATTGTCTGGTATCAGATGAATGTATTACTTGATAATTATTCTTACTCTCTCGTATGAAACATGAACATAGTCCTGTACATATAATATATATTTCTTCCCCTATTTTACCAGGTAAATCAATTAAGAGCAAGTTCTCTTTTACAACGATGACCACTGCCCCAGATTTGAGCAATCTGACCTTGCTCAAGAGCACAGCAGGAGCACAGCAGCTGTGATTTGAACCCATGACCCTCCACATCCTATAATAATGCATTATGAGGGCTAAATCAAGATGCAATGATTCAATTTGTAGCTTTGATAAATACAGGTCAGAATATTACCTCTAAATTTAATGGTAATTGAAACCAAATCACCAATGTCTTATTCCAGACGTCCATGAGCTTTTGTGTAAAAGAGGTGTCTCTTGCTCTCAGTTTTGAAAGCAAGCACTTCTCCATAGTTAGTCTGCATTAAATGTAATCTTCCAGTTGACAGTTTTCACAACCTTAAATTCTAAATCTTTTTTTAATTCTCTTTGAAGTTGCTGCAGTGTTTGCTCATCTGGCTACTTTTGGTATCTACAAACTTAAGGTCAGTTCAGTTTAGTACATTTCTCCATTAATTTTTGAATATGTAATATATTTTATATAGTCTTTATTAATACTCCTGAAAAAACAGGACAGCCATGCTTTATTTCATCTGTAGTCTTTTAGCTCACTGAAGGTTTTTAGAGTCTATGGATGCTTTTGTCTTTCTGTACATGGCAATATCTACAGAAAATAAATGTTTAATTTTCTTAAAGGCACTGCTAAGATAAATACTGTTCTGAATTTTTTCACGATTTGCTAAGACACAGGTCAGGCCTGTTTTTCCAGCACTACCAAGAGCAGTTGACAAGCTAAAGAGTAAAGTGGTATTTGAAAAAGCCAGCACTCATCATGTTATAGTCATTAAAAAGCTACAGATAACTGCAGGTCAGGCAAAAAAAAGTACTGCATGTCTGGTGTTAAAGTTATATGATCCCAAGATGCACAGCACAGTGCTTGTATTTTTTTTCCCCTGTGATTTGCCATTGTTAGAATATGCCTACCTCATCAATTTCTTTGATCCACCTGTCAATTCCATCAAAGGACCAGCGATTGGTGATGTCATATACAAGGATTACCCCCTGTGAAAACACAGACATGGTCTGTTTTTAAACAGTAAAGGAGCAGTGATACTTGAAAAGCTGAGGCAAATGCAGGTTATTTAAAAAAAAAGGAGCTGACTTATATCATAAAAACATTCCATGAAAGAACCTGCTATCAAATGTACATGAAATGTGTAATTCCTTCTTTACTGAGAAGAACTTTCAGCTTTTCCACATCAACAAAACCATATCCAAACATGTCCAATATAACAGCATACATTTTTTTAGAAAACACTAATAAAGCATATTCAGTATACAATGCCTTGCAAAAGTATTCAGACACTTCTTGTACTGTCCCATTTTGTAAAGTTACAAAATGATAAATACACATTTTTAAACTGAATGTTTTATTCAAAACTAAAGATTCCGAAGGGTAAGCTAGGTTACAGTAAATATCACCAGAAACTAAAGAGAAAAGCCTGAAATATGTTGATTTGCATATGTAATCAAACAAACAATTATAAAATGTTTTAAAACTGTTAAATAGAATACTACAAATCTACAAACAACCTGATTTTAAAGAAAAGTGGCCATGTTAAGAAACCTGATATAAGCCATTAGAGTTCTTAAGATTGAATATTATACAGCAGTCTGGCACTTTGCAGTGGTTCAATATTTGCTGCTAAAGGGAAAGGGATTATTGAGCTGTCTTAGAATTCTGCCAGAAGTTACCAATACCATTAAATGCTAATACAGTTTACATTTTGCTACTGAGGATGTAAAAACAAATGTGTTTGTGCTTCAGAAACATGGACACAGTAAAAGCACTGAAATTCAGTGGAAAATAACTCCAAGCATTTGTCTACATTTACAGAAGATAAATCACGGAATATTGCAATGCTGCTCTGTAAAGAAAATTCCACTGTTCATCATTCATTCTTGTTGAATTGCACTACATTTAACAGTGATAGTTCCCAGACTGACAGCTATGGAAACTTAAATCTTTCAGCTAGCTATCAACCAGGAACGAGCCAAAAAAAGAGGTTTTTGTAGTAACACAGCAGTGTTGTGGAGGGCCATTCAGTTTTTCCAAATGAAAAAATGAGAAGATATATTGATATATTTCTGAAATGTAAAGGCCAATTCTCAAAGCTTCAGCCTTTATTCGTTGGTAATAAGAAACAGTAAAAGTTAGGTCCCTAGAATGTAAAAAATTTAGGTTTAGGTCATCACCCTTGCCTCAAGTCACTACAGCCTGAGTGCAGAGCTCGACTTTAAATAGCAGGAAGAATTTGGGGGGGGTGGGCTGCACTGTAAAATAAATGCAACTATTGCAATTCAGCTGTTCAGAACTTCCTGGTCTCTTATCTTCTCTGCATGATGGCATAACGGAAAATGATGAGCACACATTTATTGACCCTGACAAATTTCACTCCTGTCTCTCTCCAGTTCAGTTGCTTCTAAAAAAGCAAACAAACCAATTAAAGTTAAAGAACACAGCCACATTGAGAAATATACACAAATGAAAAAAGACATCCCACACAACAATAAAAATGTATTAAGAGTGGTGTATAAAATGAAATGTATTTGAGACTTTTCAGTCAGTAATGGTGCTGTGTTAAAGAAACAAGCCTGCCAAGAAAAACAAGACTTTTAATGATGTCAGGTTGCTTTTACCCAGAGATTAAGGTAACACAAAAATATTTTGTTCATAGCTTATCAGATATTCAAAATGTTGTATTTTGTAGGAGTTTATAAATAAAAAAGGAAAACAAAACGGTAGTGGTGTTAATCTTGCCAATTTTTTTCATGACATACAGACATTATTAATAGCCCCTTTCCATTGTGTTACCTGCTCATTTACACTTTCCTGTTGTGATTAAACAGGCAGAAATCATTAGCACACCCACTGACACGTTTTTTCCACAACAGACAAAGAGGGTGTGCTGGTGCTCAGAGGACAGATTGAATACCAGAGCTAACACGTAAAACACAGCCACAGTTACTGGATTGAAACTTACTGTTTTATTTCAACCTTTTTATTCATCATCATCATATACTGTACCTAGACTGAAAGTTTGTACAGGATTCTAACTGTGTGTTTAATTGCATCACACATTTAGTAGTTAAATGGGAAAATAAACACATACCCCTGCTTATCTCCTATTTTATGTTTAACACTCACATTTAACATTATTGCATTATTGAGGTTTAATGCTTAATACAACCTGTCACAGGTAAACAGACAATTTGTCTATTATTTTTGCAGCATTAGCTAATCATAGTACTGTGTTTACTCAGCTACCAAGTATTTTATCAGAAGGAAACTTCACATTGACAACTGGGATTTCAGTGTAGCCCAAAACACTGTGAGAAGATCAATCTTTTAGCAACTAATGATGCATGGCACTGTACAATTAAATGCACATATTTATCATCTTAGAGAAATGAATGTATATACTGTAATGGAGGAGTTCTGGATATATTAAAGGTAAAGGAGATATTGTATCTGTGACTTTCCACACTGTTTATCCTTTGAATACTACAAGGACAGCAAGGAGTTCCATAGTGTAATTTCCATGGTAACTGCTGGCCTACACACTAAACAGACTTCTGCCATAAGAAGGAACTGTTAAGAAGGAGAAGGTACAGTATCATTTTTTCCAGTTGGATTAAAATCTCTCCATAGCTCAGGGCCTATCAATTTGCAGTATGTCTTCTGCTTTCTTTTGCACCTGTCATTCTGTGTCTCCGGATAATGATGAATGATGATTCTGGGCTCTTACTGTTCCCTGTACTCACACTAACAAAGCTACTTCTCAAGGGGTCCTCTCCAATTGACACCTAACTCAACTGTGTCATAACATAATACGACAACTTGTCCTCACTCCCACAGCAAAAACACATACTACATGAGTCTTCCCTTTGCCAAACAGCACATATAAACACATCTTCAATTAAACATAAATGACATCCTCATTAACACCCCTCCCTCACTGAGTGATGCATTCATTTGTAAAACCATTTCCAGTCACCATGTACAATATATAGGTTTATTCCATGCTGAAAAAAAGAAGAAAGAGAACACAACGTTTCGGCCGTGGAGCCTTCTTCAGGTGTGAGAGAGACAATTGACTCTCTAACCCTAACCCTGACTGAAAACTGTCATTTTCATGCAGCTCACAAAGTTGAAATGGTGAGATGACAAACCTCACATATATCAAACAATTTCCTGCCCCTATATAAATGTGAGACATAATCCTTCCTTTGGATTATTTTACTTCTAAGCATTTTACCAGGGAAAACATTGACTAAACTGTCAATCCTGTTTCTTTACATTTTTTAGTGATTGTTGACTACTGTAGCTCAGAACAAAGAATAAATATTGGTGGAAACCCTAATTCTAGAATATTTTTTAAAGGTGAGCACAAAAAATGTCTCAACATTTTTTTAAATAACTCTCATTCTTGTAGAACGCACTAAAAATATTATTCATTTTCTTAATAATATAATCCCAGATCCAAATGCTCCAAAATGGCTGTTATGTTTCTACTGCAGATGTCATATTTAATTAAGAGAAGTTAACATGCTTTCCAGGTCTGTACTTTTTGACCTACAGGTTTGTGGCTCTCCAGGATCAGGGTTACATACACCCACCAAATCCAAAAAGTATTACAACGTTGATTCAAACCATAAATGACACAGTATTATTCAGATGAATATCGGTTTTCACCAAACTGTGATCCCTAAGGTCACATGATAGATAACCATCTGGTCTTCTAGTTGTTGGAACAATCTAAGACAGACAACCATTTTTTAATGCTCGAAGAGTAAAATATATAAACATGTCTATTAAACTTAAAACCTTAGTTGAATTTAGTACTCTTGCTTGCATAGGACAGGGCCTGATAATGCAAGAAAGAAAAAAATTGAAATATTTTAATTAGCATAATTCATTTAATTATCCAAGTTAACGTTGTTTGTCTTTTGCTAATTGATAATTGATCACCTTAATTTTCACTGACAGCCAGGTCAAATCAGTTAACATCAGATCCATTGAGTTACAGGAACAGCTAATAGCTAAACCAGTTTGACTCATAGCTATGCACAGTAAAGAAACATCAACAGGTCAAGTTGAAAATGTGTGACATTTAACTGACATATTCATTTTTTTTAATTTCAGGGCAGGTTTGAAGCCTGTTCTGTCTGAAGTTGCTTACAGCAAAGCTCAGTGGTAAAGCACACTTTCAGTTGTATTCCAGCATCTAAAGAATGAATTGGGACTTAAATCCCACTAAAGAATATTAGAATATATAATTGACTAGGTCATACTGCAGTGGAGAATATATAAGAAACAAACACATTATAAAAGTATTTAACAGCTGAGATAATTAAATGATAATACAACAGACAAACAATAAAACACAAAAAAACAATAAACAGAAGATAAGTAATTTTAGTGTAATTTTAACAACAAAAAATTATTTGCTTTGCAGGTTCAAGCTGGATTTGTGTGGTGCTTGAAGATACTGTGAGCAATAAAAATATGCGGCTTTTGTTATAATTCATGCCATTATTGTATTATCTAGAAATTGTGCATTTTTTTCTATTCTGCATGTTTAAGTCATAGGAAAAAGTTCCTTATAAATAATGCTTGAGCTAGATATCGGCTTTGTTCACGTTCTGGGCCTGACCACACTTCCTACCTGGGCTCCTCTGGAGTACGAGCGAAATATGGTGCAGAATCGCCCCTGGCCAGATGTGTCCCTGAAAGACAACAGAACAGAAGGTCAGTTTTACAGGTTAACGATACACAGATTTGGCGCAGTGGTTAGCACTGTACTGTCACAGCCCTGAGTCCAATTCCGGACCTGGGGTGCACTCTGTGTTCAGTTTGTGTGTTCTCCCTTTGTTCATTTGGGTTTCCTCCCGCAGTCCAAAAACATACTGGTAGGTAAATTGGCATTTGGGAAAATTATTCCTGTATGTGTGTGTATGTCTGTATCGTTATGTGCCCTGCAACGGACTGGCATTCAGGGCGTAGCCCACCTCGCGCCCGTTGCTAGCCAGGACAGGCTGCGGCTTCCCTGTAACCCTGAAGTGGATGAAGCGTTTAGATAATGGATGGATGGACTTATCCTCTGGATGTAGCTAATGAAAGAAGCCACATGTATTACCAATTAATTTACACACTGTAACTGGCTACTTAAAACATACGGAACTAGATGTCAGGACATATTAAAAATAAATCCTAAATTCTAGGTGACATCAGTGCTCTCAAGATATGTTACCTACAAAAATGCTTATATACTATCAAGATGTCGTTACCTACAAAAATATCATTCAGTGAAGAGGTGCCATGTCTGCCTTACCTACTCCACCATGAAAAGTGTCTCAGAGGAGGAGAAAACGATTCAGATTCCAAGTAACTGAAATCGGTTTCTGTGGGTTGGTCCACTTAAAACAAAACTCACTACCATGTAAGCTTGAAAATTAAATTTCAAAGTTTTTTGTCACTAGTATTTGGGCATAGTGTTTGGTCCTAGTCAGGGAAAAAATACTAGAAGAAATAGATTTAGTGTTACTGTACAGTATGTGCCTAAACCAACAACACTCCAGTTCAAATGCGGATTGCTTTCAATTTTACTCATTCGGCAACATTAATGGAGGAAATGAACATGGATGCTCAGGACATTTTGAAGCTCAGAAAAACAGCTATCTTCAATTACAGGGCAAGGGGAAGCAGGGGAGTCCGTCACATATACTGTATAATATCCATGCTTTCTGGAATGTCCACATGTTCTGTTATCATAGTGTAAAGTAATCAAGATGAACAGAGAGCTGTATATACAAATACAATCATCAACTTTAATAAACTATGCTCTTAGAAAAAAGGATTAAAATTTAAATGATAGAGCTTTTCAAGTATATACCTCTATACTGAACAGCCAAATAAAATTAAGACTTTTTCAAAAGATTTTTCTACGACTTCCAGAAACCTGTACACATAGAAACGAAAACTGAAAAAATATTGTTCTCAGAAGTTCTAAAAAAACTTTATCTCCCCTGAATCTTTAATGCAAGCAATCTTTATTTTAAGGGACCTTCTGAAACTATGTCTGCTTGCAACAGATATTTATTATGAGACTTGCGTTAGAATGACAAGCATAAAAATTAATAGGAAGACATAAGAACTTAAGATGCTGCCAGGATGCAGCCTTGAATATGGTCCATTTAAAACCATCGGGTCACGGGTGAGTTCTGTTTATTTGGGATGGAAATAAAAGTTGCTCTTGTGCATGCTTGAAGGGCTCAGATTATTAAACCACAAAAGGAAATCACATGCTAGGTTACATTATCTATTGATCCTGAGCTTGTAGCTGTGCTATAGAAAGATACCACATCAGTGTTGTTCTGCATTCCGTCTGTCAGACAGTGATACAGCTGGTAAGCAATTTTGTATGTCTACGCTTATCAGGACTTCAATAAGTTATGTATCATAAAATACTTTATACAATAACACTTCATTTTCTTCTAAAATTATTTCAAAATTCCCCCATTACCATAAAGATACAGAATGGTGTTGCAGGAAACAAACTGATAATTGACACGGATGTTCTTTCAATATTCTCATGTAAAGGGAGTGAACCACAGCTTGCAGGACAGCTCTCCTCCTAATAACTTTTATCCAAAGTGATGTTAAAGGTCTGAGCTAGTTTAATTTGGATGGCTTTGAAAAAGCTTTGTCCAGCTCAGTTTTTGGATATTTTTGACAGAATAATAAAACAGCTGCTTGCATAAAAATTCGGTGGCAAGGGAACTAATTTTCCTTGTTTTTGTATTGGCTTTGTTTTTCATTATCTGTTTCTTGTACAGTATGTAACACATTTGGCTTATCAGTTTCCATTATATAAAATTCCTGACTAGCAAAACAACTCATCCTCTGACGGATGTTCATACTTCACATATAGAGTGCTGATTCTTTAACATTAAAACATACATCTCTCAGTTGGGATGGGGGAGGGTCCTATTTAATTAATAAAAACAAGTGTGCTTCTCAATGATTTTTGAAGCATTTAAGAAGCAACTCATGTTTTATACTTCTGTTGGAAGAACCATAGTTATACTATGGAATAAGAAGAGTCTGCTGAGATTTATCATCAAATAAGTATTGATTAAAAATGATATAATTCAGGCTTTGCTGCACGTATTCTTAAGTGCGTTTTGCAACCTTTCCACAGTTTGATCTGAGAGCCTGAGATGCAATATAGAACGGCTAAGAAATTAACCGAGGCTTCAGTTTCAGTTTTTGTAATTACAAATCAAGGAACGGAAGTTCTCATAATGTTGCGTGGTTTTATGTACAGTATGTCATTCAAACAAAACTGGTAATATAATTTAACAGAAAGATGATACCACATTAAGACATTAACAAAGGTGATCTGTCATTTTTATGTTATGACAAAATTCTCCTCTAAGAAAACCTGTGGACTTTCAAAGTCTTGTCACTTTCAGTCTTTGTACTTTGATACAGACTAAGAAAAACCTAAAAAGCATTAATTTCAGAAGATGATGATGATTATTGACTCTCATGATTGATAGTCTTAACTTTAATGGTAATGCTGAAGAGCCACTATACTAGGCCATTATTTGACACTGTCTCCAAGAATTGTAATGTTGTTTTTTATGCCATTTTCTTTGTCAATGTTATGTCATATTTTATGTCATTTGTCATGTGAGGAAAGCACGCAAAAACGCATTTCATTGTACTTAGGTACATATGACAATAAACTTGAACTTGAAATATTAAGGGTAGGTGACACGAAACATTGACGTTTTGTTTCAGTCTTGTGCTCCACAAGACGTTTTGTACACAACACAAGTCAATCGCCCAGGTTTCTGCATTCCAGAAAATCTGAACACAGAGCTGACTCAGACGTGGCCTGGGCTTCATGCCAGAGAGCAAAAAGCCTGCACAATACGGAGAGCTCAGGAGTCTAGTACGGTCAATTGTACTGTTGTTACAGGCTCCAGCAAAAGGGGCACGGGCGTCTGAGAAAACTAGAGAGGAAACGGAAAGGACAGAGGTGTCTTTATCTGGGAAGACTGAAAACAATTCCCCTTCTCTGTAAACATTTCACTCATCATTGCATTTGACAGTTAAAACTCCACTGTCAAAACACAGCTAGCTTCTCTCTAAATTCAGAATGCCCACTTAAAATTACATAAAAAAAGGTACATTTGAGCATCTCACTATGTTAATTTGGTCAGATCTTTTGGCAATTCCTATTTTTAATATGGTTTATACACATTTATTTCAGAGCACTTTGGAATACTAACAAGAATACCACTACAACAAATTAGATTATTATAGTTGCACCAGGTTGTTCTTTTTATAAATAAAGACATATTTGCTCCAGTTGCAAAACACTATGTATGATAAGATCACCAAACATGCTCTCTATGGAGTTTTTCCATAACACAAATCTTAATCATTATTTGATCAATTGAAGTCACAATCTTAAAAGGCGACTTCAGTAAAAACTGAAGCACTGATGCACACTGAGCTGAAGATGTCTCTTGGAAGGCAGGAACATTTTAACAATTGCTTGTGTTTCTATGCAAGATAACATCAGTTACTGTACCTTGACTGTATAGATATGTGGTATCGGTTTTCCTGGAAAATTACTTCCAAGTGAAAAAGTGCAGGCAGCTTTGGAAACTGCTGTCAGGCTTATGAGTTTGTAGTCACACCTGTGTGGCAAAGGTCACATTCTCAGCCACAAAGACAGACCTCTTATGGCCTTTATAAACCTGTTCCAATGGCATCAGGACATGCATGACAACAATTAAAAGCCCTGTTTTGGGAAAGATGTGAATAGTGTGAAACGTGAATAATGAATGTACATAACCTTGGTTTAACACATTTCAAAGTAATAGAAAGTATTTAGTAAAAAATGTGGGACTAATTACAGTACCTTACTTTTATACTTATCTGAACAAGGTGGAAGCTCAGCCATGAGCTTTCTAACCTTTGTTCTAAACTCCGTTAACAGTACCTGTCACGTGTTCAGTTTCTTGAAGCACCTTCAGCATTTTTCCCTCAGCTACAGCTGTATACATGACAGTCAACCAAATAATAGCAGATATCTCCTCTTGCCCCTTCTGTTATGTGGTTGCCAGATGGGTGTGATTCAGATGGAGTCTCTAGCTGATGTCTTTCAGTAATGTACAAGGTACATCGTCTGAAAAGAGACAGTGCTCCCCATTTTGATGAGTATATCCTGTTGAAACTAAATGTGATCTGGTCTTAGAAAATGGCTTTCACTAACCATCTAAGAACAAAAATTATTTTAAAATATCCTTTGGTGATGAGGCCAAGAGGTGCTCGGCCTTGATCCTGACTCCTGATTGGCAACTGGAGTGCAGCCTTTCAGTGGTTTGAGAGGATAGATCACTTGAAAGCTCATACGCGTCCAACATGGATCTTGTCAGATGGAGGCTTTTACAGCATTGTGAACAATGCATTTCCTAGTAGTACATCTGACTTAAAAGACTACAAGAAAATGCTGAATAACGTTTCTACAAATGACCACTGACGTTCATTAAACAGTTTGAGTCTAGTCCACACCAAATATTTACCACAAAGTCATTGTGTAAGGTTAATTTGGAATTTCTGATTTATTTAATACAACCACCCTTTTCTTAGTTTAGTAACACCACTGAGATTCTTTGTAACAGACAAAATTACACTATTAACTATAATAATACTTCTGTATTTCTGAGCTTTGACTTGTACAACAACTTTTTTGCCTTCTTTTCTTTCCACGGCACCTAAATGAAGAAAAAGGACAGTTTAACAAGTTTTATTTTTTGATAAAATGACCATTTATCTCTAACTCTTTGTTGTTGTGGTTACACTTTAGGTCTGCTAAAAGCTGAAGTCTTGAGTTCAGTTCAAGTTTTCTTTCTAGTTAAAATGTCCTGGACAGAACTTCAAATCTAGAAGTACATTGCAAACTTGTTTCTCTGGCAAAAACTGGCAAGAAATGAGATCACAGAGTACTGGAATAACTTAATTGTCTAAAGGTTAAGCAGCATTAAATCATGACCCTGACTGAATTACATATAGGTGGTGGAGATGAGGTGCTTATTTTTTATTTTGCCACATGTTTTTACTATATAGATAGCAATGTTGAGTACTATTAAATAATTCAAAGAAATGGGATGTAAAAGTAATGTATAAGTTGGATACTGGAAAATTGGAAACACCATTTGAAACAGCTGTATATCCCAAGAGAAATCTTACAAAGTTTCAACATTTATAATTCAATATTTACTTCAGTGTGGTTCAAAATTTCAAGTTTATTCATAGATTTTAAACAACAGCTAAAACATTTTTTTTTTAGAAAAATGTGGAAAGCAGCACTGCTTGAGCAGCTGTGTATGAAAAGACCACATTGCAAATCTTGGAGATGCTTTTGGTATGCAAAGATATCATTATGTTCTAAAAAAATAAGAGTCCACATGCTTTGCATTTTGCTTCTGATCAGAACATTACAATACAGTGTTCTCTCTAAATGAAATTCAGATTAGATCATGGAGAAAACTGTGGCCTTTGAGAATTTAGCATTCTTTTCATGTTGTACATTAAATCAAACTAGCTGGTCAAAAAAGTCTAAAATACTGTGTCTGCAGACATTTTAAGGGTGGATTGTAAATGTTTGTAATGTTTGTAAAATTAGAATTTAACTAACATTTAGAACATTATAGAGGAATCAAACCCTCCTAGATTTATAAGTATTTAATAAATACTCCAGATATTTATAAAATGTTGCTTTCTGCTTTACAATATGTTTTAGCTTCCGTTCAATTAATTTACTTTTAGACATTACTAACTTAAAATTTCCAATTGCTTATCAGCTAGCCTGCTGCTAAAAACCCTATACTGTTCCGCAAAAGGAGAAGGTAGACATGTGCAAGTATTCATCTGACATGCTGAAGTTCCAGAGCCATTTGCCATTCGACTTGTGAAGTTCTGCCTTATTGGAGAGTGCATTTAATTTAGAGGAGTGATCTCTCTTACTGACAACACTTGACAGTACGCTGCCCTTTGACGGTGACTCTGGCCTACCCCATTCTGGTAAACTTAGCATCATATTCCAGGTTTGATACAGTAGTGTCTGCTCTACAGGGCTCAATGTTAACTCTGAGCAACTACCTTTACTGTTTGAGCCATTTTGGAGGATTTCTTCACAATAACAACACAATTTTGAAAACAAATTTTAGAGAGATGTGATGCGATGGAAGAGGCTAGTGGGCGAGGCAATGGACTGGCTTCCATTTGAGACGCCACTTCAGTAAGTAAGTAAGAAAACAAATTCAGGACAAAAACAGCAAACAAAGAAATGAAGATCTGGATTTCCAAAAAAGACTGTATTTTCTTTTAGAAACTTACCAGAGCTGTAGTTTAACCCTTCGTCCATCTAACAAGATAGTTGTTGTCTTGTAATCAATTCCTGTCAAAGATGAGAAGAAAATATTAGAGTTATCTGAATTCGGGTGAAAAAAATGCAGCATGCACACATAACACGTAACACCCACCGATATGAGAGAAAGGATTGTATTGTGTCTCTGTACGAGAAACAAATGGGAAGTCAGAAGTGTCACCTATGATAACAGATCAAAGGCAATGGAGAATAAAATTCACTTGCTTCATTCAGAATGTCTCCTTTTTCAGTTGATAGGAAAAAAATCAGGCATTTCTCATTTGTTTTATAAAACCAAAATCTTGCTTTGATATTTTTTGAGAACTCAAGAACTGATTCTCTCTTTAAACAGCCATTTATTCAATTACATAGTGAACGATTCAAAAACTACCAGCACATCCTTCAGTGATCGTTCAGTTGTTCATTCAGAATAATTCAGTGGCAAATTCTACATGAAATTCACAGCCCCATTCGCATCCTGTAATCTGTTGGTCAAGCAGATTGAGCGTTGTAGTCCAGGCATTACAGGTTCTAGTGAGGGCTATGTTATTAGGCAAATGCAGCCAGACTTCCCAATGTGAAAAAGCTAGATTTTCCATTTGCCACCTTCGCTGTCTGTGTTTGTAACTGAGCAATGTATACTTGCACATCAGTGACCTCTGTCTAAGCGCTAGAAAGCGTCCCACCATTCCTTCAGAATTTCTCACTCTGAGGCCCTAACTCCAGCTTTGGTGTTTTAGGCGAAATACCAATCATGAAAATTACTTAAAATACCCTCCTGCCAGCTATACCTTTCCATATCTATCCAAGGTTAGTATGGCATCACCACAATACAGTACTTTTCAGAGAGAGCACCACTTCACACTTTAAAAGGAACATGCTAGCATGTACCATGTCATTTGGAAACACTTCCAACTCTTCATGAATCTTTTGCCCTAACAAATTGCATAAGGAACCTGCACTTTTTCAATAGACCACGATTATTTTTTAAAATCTAATCTACAATACAAGTAGAAGCCACATTCTTTTTGAAGTGATGCTTTGATGAAAATCATGAATGCTCCCTGGTCTACCCTTACCAGACAGGTGGGGGGACTAGAGTTTCACACATTGTCCTCCTTCAGCTGATGAAACACCACAGGGAGCCCACTCAGTTTGGGTGAGCCAGTGGAATAGGGTAAACATGCATCTTCTGAGGATGCAGGTTTGTGGTCTCATGATTTCTGTACCAGCAATCAGTTTTTGCCTAAAGATCTTTAATATACTGAAGGTTTGCAGAACACTTCAGCCGAGCAATGATGCAATAGGATGCAATTCTCTCTGATGCACAAAAACCCAAAAGTTGGTAGACATGTACTGTAGCATTTAATACTGTATCTGCTAAAGAACCCTCTTGTTTTCCTCACGAATGGAGGCTGTTGTGTCAGGTTCATCTGAGTAGCTGACAAAGCCTTCTACATTCACTGTAATTTTCTGAGATTCTTTTTGTTACACTGGTGCTTAGGGATAGAAAGGCCTCAGTTAAAAGCAAAAGTCTTTCTTGAAATTTTACATAATATTGGTCTTATAACAAGCATGTGTTTATACCTTTCAAAGTCACTTAAGAGGTTAGACCCTCTAGGTGCATCTTTGAAACTTAAAACTTCATGCAATCTGACTAAACCTGTAAATAAAACTGCTGATAAAGCTTTGCAAGATCCAAAGAACTTCAGATTTGCTATATTAATTACAGGGTTGAAAGATTATTACAATAATAATGAAAGAAATGGCATGGAAATTACTAGAATTTCATAGACCTACAGTACATGATCTCCTTAAAATGGAATTCAGTGGGTGGCAAAGGTAAAATTATACTGTTGAATTTTAGAAAAGTATTCCATAGCCCTTTCAGATAATTAATTTTAAGATAAATTAATTCACAATAAATCTACAACATAAACCTTTCTGTAGCTTTGTCAGGTGCTGATAACAGGAGGCATACAAATAAATCAAAACGTAACCAAAGAAAAATGTTTTCAGTTTTCAAAATATAACAAAATAAGTTAAAACACATTTTCCAAAGCTCAAAACTATGATGAACAAAATGATTTAACATGAAATTTCATCTCCGTCCGAGGCTCAGTATTGGACCCACACAGGAATGAGTTTCAGTGGAGGCAACCATTAACCAAAAATCACCTTTTCCTGAAAAGCAGGTGAAAATGTTACCTATACCACCTTCCAAGGTGTACTGTGTACACAGAACCTTAAAGTACAGTATATTTAACTGCTGAGCTTAGGAGCAGGGGGTAATGATGTTTACCTAATAACAAAGCAAGCCCTGGTCCACTTTCAAAGCAATCTATTTAAGTGGTATTTCTATACAGATTATTATATATAGTGTAGTGAATAGAGCAGGTCCCTGAGCTGTCACCCCCTTTAAAATAACATAGCTCTACAGACTTTCACACACTGCCTCAGCGAACAGTCAGAAATAACATAGTAAGGGGACCAGGATAGGTCATTATAATCTGTGTAAGTCATGTTGGAAAAGAAACAGTAGACAAATCAATATTATGAGGCACTGGTGATTCAGTGGTTAAACGCTTGCCTTGGGTGCCAAAGACTCAGGTTTGATAGCTAGCCAATGCATCACAGCTGTTCTTTACTAGGTGTAGGCAAATCGACAGACATAATAGTTTCTTCCAAAGCTGTACATGTAATGGACATTCAACTACACAAAAACAAAAAGGAATACAAATGGATTGAGACCCTTTGATTTCCAAGGCCTTTGCGTAATTCAGATACTGAATTGGCCATGACGAACAGCAGTGGCATGGGGGTCATTGCTACTGACTTGCTCCAAGGTTCAAGGTACTTGGACAGCAAATGCAATGTGGAGTCTGCATGTTCTACTCAGGTCTAAAAGGGTTTTTTCTCTGTGCTCCTATCTCATTCATTCTCCCACAGACTTGACAGGCTTTTACAATTGATTGGCTACTCCAGACTGTCCCATTGTCCAGGTGGGGTTTCATACTTGGAGGGTATGTTATCAGTACAACCAATTCTGAATATGTAGCTATGGAGAAAAATATGGCCTCCTGTCTTTTGTGGCTTTTCTGATGCTCTGAGCTTTTTATGAAATTCAATACTATAAAAAGCTTCCAGCGAAAGCTGCTGATTTATTATACCCAAAGGTCTTTTCTTTTTCTTTCTTTTGATTTTCTCTCTGTTTCCCAGAACCATTAAAAATGACTTCATGATGTTTTTCTGATATACTAAACTATATTTCATGTTGTAATGCTATGTGTTAGGGATTATTCCTTTGGAAGGCATGCAGTATACAATAGAATTACACTGTGCTACTAATCTTATTACTAGGAGAAAAAAATATAAAGAATCTTGGTGTAAGAAAAACAAAACCGAGCCACATCAACCTAATTTACAAACTGGTTTAGTGTGAGCCAAGCCAGATGTGTTGGCAATTAAGTAACAAAGTTTCAAAAGACAGTCACTGTCTGTAGTAATATGTAACAGCTTAACATGTGTGAGGTAATGAAAATAAGGGACACATTTCAGCATTTGAGTAAAACATTAATTTGAAAATTCTTTAAATTTAAGAAATTTTAGATATCTAAGATTCAAAATGCATGTCTTTTGAATGACAAAAGACTAGTAATTGTATTGTGGCAGAATCCTAGCTCAGCAGCTGTGTGGAGGAGTGGTTAGGGCTCCAGATTTGCAATTTGCTCGCATGTAGGGTTTTGTACACTGAACAAGGAACTTCACTCAGATTGCTTCAGTAGAATGTCCACTGCAATATATGACTACAAATGTAAGTCATCATTTTTGATAAAAGCACCAGGCAGACAAATTAAATTGTAATAGTTAATGATTAGTAACAGATTATGTCAGACAGATGGATTTTGACCTAAGGAAACTAATCTCAACTCAAGACTGCAGTATCATTCAATTAACTGTAACAAAGAGACAGAAGGTGAAATTGTACGTTAGGCCAGAAATAAAATGTTCTTTACCTCAAACTACACATGATCTTAAAGACATGAGGTACTGCAATGTAAACTAATCTGTGAGAGGACCTCTCTGTGTATGAGCAAAAACAGTCTGTGGAAATTCACCAAACACAAATGTTAACCATGGAAACAAAAGAAGTAAAGATGATACACTGCTACCAAAACAGTGTGAAAAAGATAAAATTCAACAAAAACAAATCTGACACAGGCAGAAAGAACTGGAAGCTAACTGCAGAACTGCTAACTGCAGAAGAGGTTTTGAATCACAAAATCACAAAAGAGCTGTGCTGCTACAAGCAATGAGCTGTGATGTTCTGACGAGTGACAGTGAAAGAAAGATAAAACTGGAAAAATCCAAATATTCCAACAGTTCAGATCATTTCAGACATTCAACATCCCACATCACAGAATTAGAGTGCTTCACAATGACATTAAAAATGCCCAGAAACGATGGTGAAGACGATGCTACAGATCACTCTGTGAAGTCTGCCTGCAAGACAAGCCTTTTCATGTTGTCTTTAACGATACAAAAATAGACATCAATGTATAAAAATCTCATCTAGTGGGAACATGGTTGTGACTGTATTGTATATTTTTTATTTCATTCTGATAAGAATGATTTGTATCGATAATCACAGTGACAAAGACTTTGAAACCTGGAGTACAAGACTTTCATTCTTCTTGGAACTGTAAATTTATACACCTCAACATAATGCACCACAAAAACAATTTCCCTTTGATGGCTAAAAGGACAAAACAAAGATTCTTCTTGTTTTAAAGAAAAAAAAAATAATCCTGTTTAAAGTTGTGTTGAAATCTAAACTCTAATTTGTCTCAGAAATAGTATTGAAAGTATATAACAAGCAAAGAAATTCTGTGATGATTTATTATCAAGAAACAGATCAAAGCAAGTGGGATTATGAGGAAGAGAAAGCACACTCCCTCTAAAAACAGTGTAGCACGTAAAGTTGGTAGCTCTTCTCCCTATCACTTCATCAGGGCAGAGGTTTCTGAAGCCACAAGAAAACAATTTAAACCTTTAAACATGACAGGAATTACTGCCTGCAAAACCATACAAATTAACGCACTCATTTCAATAAAGAAGTAATATGTCCCCATGCAGAAATTAATTTTAGGAAATGGGACTAGATGTGAGTATCTGCCATTTTCAACCTTATTTTTTTAAATATTGAAAAGGGAGACTGCATGTTAATCTCCTAGCACCCACTGCAAATACCTAACCTTGGGGCCTGAGGTTTTGCTCAGTCTAGAGAAATGCAAATGGATAGCTGACAAAGCCCAGTGAAAATCAAATTCTGCCTAATAATAAAATCTTTACAATTATACGTATAGGGGTTAAGACAACAATGCCTGTTGGACTGCTGATCCCAGATTGTGCATTACACAGACTGTACATTTCATATCAATACCCATACTTACTCTTACTCTTAAATCATCCACAAAAAATATCTTACTTCTGTTCTAATTTTTTTAATAAATTATGAAAGAAAGTGGACAGCATTTTCATCACTTAAAAAGTAGCTCAGTTTAAACCAAAAGATGCACCTTTGAATAGGAAACAAAGGCCCACTGGACACGTCCTATCCCTTTTCACATGCACAGACACATGTCTGCACCCACAGGAGTTTTCTCTCAGTGTATCTTTTTATTTTTTTCCTGCCAGGCAGATAGGGAACAACAGAAGGTGGGTTTGGAAATGAACAAATAAGAACACAGCACAGTTAACCACGGTGGCATCTGCTATTGTGTGTTCTTTATTTTTGCTTCAATAAATAAAAATAGAGGAAGCTGTTTCTTAGTGTTTGCCTGCGGTACACTCTGGCTTTGAAAAGAAGGTTCTTTATAATCAACGAATGTCAAAAAATTGCTTGTTCCTGACAGCATTGTTCTGAATCAGAGGCTGCTAATAACAGACCTCTTCCAGGTTATGTAAGGGAGCACTCACTTGAGCTGACACTATTTCTTCAGCTCTTGAGATGGAGAATCAAAGAGCTGCCGAACTCTAGTGGTTCTCGGGTCTTTGTGAGTGATTAATGTTTTAAACAAATGTATGTATTAAATGAGAACAGTGTTGCTTTATCTGCTTCTGACAGCATAATATTAACCATGCACACACGCCACAGGCACAGAGGAGAGGAAGATTTATTTTATTTCAATGCACCAGACTGACAATGTCCAGGAGGTATCTGATTTTCTTCATATTTACTTGATTTGAGGCACTTCTCTTTCATCTTTTAAAATTAAAATTAGTAAACACATCTATATTCAAGGAGTTTCAATCATGCATGTGATAAGCTGGAAAAAGATGCAGGAATGCATCTAACACTTATATAAAATTGCTGAGGAGACAGAGCTCTCACAATATGCTCAATATGTGCACTTGATCCAAAAAATCCATTCTAGGCCACTTAAAAGGAGCCATCTACACCCAGGAGACATAGTTGACTGTTTGCAAATCAGTGAGAAAGGTATCTAGGAGATACTGCAAAGAAAGCATCAGATGCACCAACAGCAAATTCGGCTTTTTAGGTTTTTATAGAACAAAGAATAACATGCTATCATTATTAATAATAGTGTATGAAGTGTAGAATCAGATCTCAATGGGACAAAATAGCACAATGAAGAATACAAAAAGGCACCTTAATCAAATTGGCTAGAAGCAGTAAACAGCTATGAAGCAAGAGCACATAAATCTAGAGTTCTTTCACACTCTGAACACCAGCTGAAAGTTAAAACATCAACATTTAAAATACTATCCCTAAGTGTTAAAAAAATAAACTTTTTATTTTCAAGTGTAAATGGGGTAGCTTTAGAGAACAGCACATTTTCTTACAGTTTCATGAATATTAATTTACCTCAACAGGCAGTCTTTCTTTTTTACCTAGTCTGCCTTATCCACAACACGGAATAGAGCACAAAAATCAATTCTGTGCTAGCACTGCATGTACAGTACATTTCACATCTCATTATAATGACACTGCTGAGAGGTCTCCTATTTAACTATTACTTTAGATCAAATGGAAATGCCTATAACACACACACTCAGTATACCTTGTGACTAAAAAAGTTTTATTAAAACAAGATAAAACTGACAACAGATTTTGTTTTTCTTCCCTCATAACAACACAGAAGAGGATATACAACACTTAATGCTCATGCTACATTCAAACCATGCTTGGCGACCAACAACAATTTTTGTTTTTTTAGGGTTTTAAGTACGACTGCTATTCCAGAATGAAATTATTTGATTGATTTTTGTATTTTGTATTTTTTGTATTTCCTGGCTACAGTTATTATAACAAATTACAACAGGTCAATCCAATCTACAGCACGGAAAACATTCCCTAACAGAACATGTTCAACAGATTGCATTCTAATAAAATAAATACAGCAGACGTCACACTGTATATTTGCTGTAGGACACGAGAATGACAAGCATAAAGCCAAAAAACAAAACTTTCTAGTTAGTTCATTAGCTTGCTGAAGGAGGTAAATCTGGAGGTGTGAGCACTTTTTAAAGACCCAAAGAAATCTGAGATTGTAAATCCTGAGATTTTGAGGACATGGAAAACTCTTAAGCTTATTTGGTAACTAATGTATTTTCTTCAGAACTTATTAAAGTGAGTGGGTTTCATCTTGAAGCTAGGTTTGTAGAACATGCAAAGTGAACCTTTTTGACTTACAGTAATAACCTGCTAATGTTCACAGTAAAGTAACAAGAAGATTTTGAATGTACTGGGTAAGAATGTATAAAGAACCTTTTGAGAAAAGCATAGGGAACACAGGGAACTGAGACAAACAAATATTGTACTTATATTAATTAGCCCTTGCCATTTCACTAAGATGAGAGACAAAGCTTAATTAATAGTCTTCTAATTCTGCTTTTTACATGATTTCAGAATCACAGAATATACATTCTATACACCTGTGTCCAAGATGTCCCTCTGTCAGGTAGTGACATAGTAGCATAGAATCAACAAATCATAGTAGCACAGAATCAAAAAGTGCCAATGCAGCTCACCACCCAATGAACACTGTCCATGTGGGAAAATGGATGGAGAAGGAACTGGCAGAACACTGACATCAGTCAGCAAAAGACCTACAACTGGGACCAAATTTAATGTTTCATAAATTAAAGCAGAAAGCCACAGCTACATTATATTACAGCTGTGGCCTTGTGCTTGAGTTTATAAAAAAATGAAATTTGGTCCCAGTTTAGTTCTTGTAACTTTTGATAAAATATAGTAAATATCCTGGGAAGGCCTAGAAGAGATAGCTACAAACAGAAAACTTCAGGAACTGCAGAGCTCACAACTGAAAGTAAAGACACTTTACAAATGTCCTTCTGTACCTGTATTCTAGCTGCCAAACCACATTATGTGTTGGTCATCTGTAATCCCATGCTGATAAAAGTGCTCAACCCAGGTTTGAGCTCAGCGGGATTATGTAAGAGATTGTAACTATAATCATAATCTCCTATGACATGCATCACAAATCCTTATGCTCACCGGAAAATAGAAAAGTTCTGTGAAATGCAAGTTAAATAAGCACAAAAGAAATACTGTGAAAAATTTCTCCACCATTCCAGTTTTTCATTTGCCTATCATCTGCAAGTGATAACCCCTGAATTTGATATCCACAAACATGGGTATTACATTTTAACAACTGAGGCTTTTTCCTTACCCATCTCAATGTGTGACTTGCCATCAAGTGCAGTGGGTATAATCACAGCAGCTGCATGGCTTAATGGGACACACCAGCTTCTACAGTTTAAAACACTGTCATTATAGATTTGATTTCAAATCAAAGAAGAACTTCAATGAAAAAGAGACTGTATGTAACTTACATGTCATTTATAACTCGACCATTTGGAGAAACAGAATAACAAATCCAAAACATATTAATGTGTAGTGGGAAAATGCATCAATATGACTATACATTGTAAACACTGTGCATCTTTATATTACACCTTCAATTATTCCACTGTCACTGCCTGACGAGGATGAATAACGTCTGTAAACTCAAACAATGACTTCATTAACTGCAGACAGTAAACCTTGGGAAATGTATTGCAAAAATGAGGACGTTGACAAGACATTTGTTCTTACTGACTGTAATTTACTGTAATAATTCAGTCACAGTATTACAGTTAAATTACCCACTCATTAGAAATCAGTAGTCTGCACACTGCACCGGGCTTGATACTTGCTTTTAAAAGCTTATAGTATGAACAGTATGAATCCTAACTGTGTACATAAATCATGCTAACAGACTATTACAATATCTGGAATGACAGGAATGTCTTTTAGTTTAATCTCTGGTCAATTAAGAAAACATTAACCCACTCGCCTGATATCTATTGACCTTTGCTTCTCATTAAATAGTTTGACCCTTGTCTTGTTGTACAGCATGAACACTGTGACATAATAGGGTATTTCTGCTTTGAGGTTTTAGTTAAAAACATATTAAAAATATACAGATATATAATATATAGTCTGTCTCGTATTTTTTATTTCCTAGCAGTACACAGATCTGAGGACCTCATCCTTTCCATGACAAAATAATGTTACAATGCCTACCGAAAAAAGCAATTCATACTTATTTTAGTGACTTATTTTATAGATTTACTAGTTTCACTAGTTTTATCTATGCATTCATTTCCTCAGGATTTAAATTTCACAATATAAAAAGAGCAGTATACTGCTCACAGACAACTAGACGGTGATATAGTTTTGTTCTCATGCTTTTGAGCATGAAGAATTATGGAATAGTGAACATCATCATTTAGCATATATTTTCCCCATTAGTGGTAAAATAATCATACATGTTGTTGAATATGATACTCAAACTGGCTTCTTTTGAGAAATGGCTGGACAAGATCCTTGGATCAATTAGCTAATAGCAATCAAACACATTTAAACACATTTAATATGATTTTCTGTCTCAACTTAGAATAAAGTATGTGACATTAAAGATGTTATATGCAAAATGCTGTACCATGCAGCTATTTCTGGATATGAACATGTTCTTTAAAATATGTTGAATATTATATAGGTTTGATGTGGTTCATTTGATTAAACACCTGCTTTCGTAAGACATAAGAAATTCCTAGCTGACCCTGAAGACCTTAACTAGGTTACACTGCGAATGGACATTTTAGACAAAAGACACAGCATAAAACAGACTAGAGAATAAAATACATAAAACTTATACCCTGGACATCCCAACACAATTTCATAGTATAAGCAGCAGTGAAGAGTACCGTTGAAGTGAAGTAACATAATTAATCAGCTAAACCAATAAAATGTAATTGGAGCTAATAGTTAATTTTACAAGTTCAATTCATATCACCTACACTCAAAAAATAAATTATCTTTTTATCTAAAATGAATAAACACCTGAGTCTACTGCAGAGTAAAGGTTAATACCCTTCTGAGACTTCATTCCAAGCAGAGATTATTATAATTAAGAACAGATCTAGAGATACTGTTGAAAAATACTGGGGGTGTTTACTTGCTGAAAGTTCACTTGAATTACACTATGCAAAAAACATGACTAATAGCACTCAAAACTTCCTGGATGAAAGGGAGGAGGTTAGTGTTGAACACCTACAGTTGGTGTGGCAAATGAAAATAAAGAACAGACACAGCCAACTGAAATAAAATTCCTTTCCCCTTAAAGTGAAATGGACACATCTTTATTCACGCTTGCTGTTATAGTATCTGGGGAATTGGTCAGGTATGCTATTAACTTGCCTGCTGTCACCAAACCCATTCATTACACTAATGATGAAAAATGTCAGTGGCTGCACCCTACACAAAATCTCTGTGTACCCACTGTATGTGTTAGCTAGCAGTAGGAGGTACGCACAGTGTTTAGGCTCATTTCTCATTCTTTGAATAGTTAGCACAATAGCTTCCTAGAGGTTTTCTGTGCTTCTGCTTGCTATTAATCCACCAAAATTAAGAGTCTGGCTGACAGAACTGCAGTGCACAACAAAATGTTTAGTGAGGAGAAAAATCTTTAAGAATGACAGGTATGATTTCCCATACCGTATGTTTCAGAGTAGTTTCTTCACTTAATGCTCTTTCCTGAGAATGGTGTGCTTTTCAAGAGATATTACTCTCTGCTTGTGATGTGACTGGTTTCTCAGTTGCAAAAGACGGCTTAAATCTTGCATCTTCATTTACGACTGGCATGACGTATGCCATATAGACTCATACAACTATTTTTTAATCAAGTATACCCTTAAAATGAACTCAATGAAATCCAAGTAGGCTTACTGTATCTGTGGAGTTGAGAATTGGGAACCAATGCACTTTTAATTTACAGTATTACAGTATGAAGCCATATTCATTGTCTTCCAAAATAAATTACATTCCAGCACATCAAATCTTCTGCATCTCATGCTGGGTTGACTTTAACTATTCCCCCTACTGTCATTTGTCAAAACTAACAGATTTCCTCAGTAATGTAGGCTTATATTGTTCCATATTAACTCTAGAGTACACTTTCAGTACATTATGGGAATAAGGCATTATATGAGGCACAAATTAACACAATTTTCATTTTATACCAGATTCATACATGTATGTTAATGACAACATTATTTTATTCTCACTTAAAGGGCAAATGAATTACATACTTTTAGTTATTTCTAATTGCTTTCATTGCCCTGTTTCTTTTATTATTAAGCTGCAAACAGCAGTTTTGAAGTCTAAGTGACAAAGAATCATCCTGAGCTGTTCTAATCCTTCAAACACCAAAACGCACTTGAGCTCTACAGACACAGAGATGACCAGAAAAGACTTGCTCCCCATTGAGCAGTCCTCCACTCCTCTGCTGCTGAGAGCAGTGGGATGTGTAATATACTCATCCCAGGTGGCTCCTTGGTCTTATGATTCATTTACACGACAGCATCTCGAAAATAACAACTGCTTACATACTGTATCTTGTGACTGGCATCACACACATACACACCCACAATTCTACTTGTGCCACAAACCACTTTATGTTCTGCTACTTGAAACACTTGGCTTACAAAAGACAGGCATGGCATAAGTAGTAAAAGCTTCCACTTTGCAACTGCAAAATTCCCATATCTATAGATATCATCAGTGAATAGTGGGACATAATTGACCATTTATTGCTGAGGAGTGTGGTTGACTCAGGGAATCTATGGCTTAGGTATACAAAAAAGCATGTGAACATATTGAAAACAGACCTCCCTACATACCATAAGGTTTTATGAAATGTTATGCGATATAATCTGCACTGGACAAGTAATACAAGAAAGTGAAGTGTGGAGACCATGGTACAGATTCATCACGCCCTGTTCATCTTTTCTTTATCACATTAAGAAAATGATCATCGCGAAGAAACACAAACTCACAACAATCTGTCACTAGAATAAGAAAAGTAAAATAATTGAGCAGTATAATATTAGAAAATATTTCACGCAGCTCAATAAAACAGGCTATTTTTGGCATGACTGAGGAATGACTGTCATACTGTATCTTTTCAATTAAACATGTTTGTGACCACACCCCAGATACCTGTGACAGAAATGAAGAGGTCAGTGCACTGATATCTTTAATTCCTTGGGAGAACATATTAAATATTGTTGCAAAAATACTCATTCAAGTACTGAAAACTAGTTAGGAGCTACACTATTATGTATTTTAATTAACATTTTACTTTCTACTCATCAGCCCAAGCCACCTCAACTGGCTCCTCTGGATGAGCAGTGACTCTACTCCAACACCCTTCCACACTGCCGAACTCCTCACCCTCTCACGGCGAGTAAGTCCATCAACCCTTCAGAGGCGCCTCATTTCCGCCACTTGTACTCACAATCACTTTCTTTCAGTCACCACCCAAAGCTTGTGACCATAGGTATGGATAGGGACGTAGATCAACCAGAAAACCAAGAAACTCAGCTTGTGCTTCACCACCATGGTTTGGCACAAAATCCATGTTACTGCAGCCACTGCACCAATCCACTGGTCAATCTCACTTCCCTCTATCCTGACTCGTCAACCAGACTCTTAGGTAAACTCCACTACTTGGGGTAGCTGTTCCTCCCTCATGTGGTGAGAAAAATCCATTCCTCAGATTTGAAGGTGCTGACCCTCACCCTGAATGCAGCACACTCAGCTGTGAATTTCTCCAGTATGTGCCAAAGATTACAGTCAGATGAGACAAAGGGGCAATACCATCCACAAATAACAAAGATACAATTCTCAGGCTGTATATACTCAAAACCTAAATGTGTAGAAGTTAACTTTAATCTTTTAATTAACAGGTGCTTAATAAACATGCACACAGCTTAGAAAAGGGCTATGTTAGATAAGTCAAATACTTTTTACTAAACCACCACATAATAAGGATAAAGCTGATATATAAGCTAATAATGGACAGCTGTAGATGTTGGTCTCCACCTTTAGGAATAAAGATCTGAAATAGGATGGACTCTGTGTGAATCTTACAGCAAAAAAACAAAGCCTGAAACAGTTCACACCAACAAAGAGGTTAAAGTGATGTTTTAACATACTGTATATTACTGCACTTGGCCCTTTCCCATGACTTTGAATTCATTAAGTTGCAACACACGAAAGTTTTTTTCTCTTAGACAGACAAACCAATTATTTTGAATTTTCTCAAGATATTTTCCCTTCTCACTGCATAATGTTTCAAGTAGCACTTGCAAAGTCATTCTTTTTTGGAAATTCCTTGTTGTCCTTTCCTTAGTAACAATGCAGAAAATATGTTTGAAGTGACAAAAATATGTTTCTCTAGCCCACCAGCCTTCAGTGTTCGGTATTCACAGTTATGGCAAGTCTCCAAAGTATGTTTTTCATAAACATTGCCATCTAGCCGTTCAGGATTTCATTGTAAACCTTACAGAAATAATCAACTTCTGATTAAACTTTATAATCCCTACTATAGCCTCAGATAAGAAACAATGTATGTAACTGCTTTGCCGTTGTCTTGTCCAATCATTTTTATGAAACATTTAAAAAGTATAAAAAACACCATTTATTACTGTTGGGAGCAAGACATTAGGAGAGTAGTGTACTATTAAAATTATTTGGATACCAAAACCAAAGCCATAATGCAAACCTTCATTATAAACACACCCTGCTCATGCCAGATAGTGCTTGATGTTTCTCAGCTGTTGCCAAATATTTTTACCATATTGGGATGGGTTTCAAATAAGACATGACATGCAAATGATATTTAAATTAATAAGTTCCTTATTAAGAACCTTCATGAAAGAATTCCCATACAGTCTCATATTCCCCAAAGGAATATAAGTGCATAAGGAAAGTTAAAGACTTAAGCAACTTAATCCAAGGATATCGCAAAATAAAAGATATTCATCAGGACTGCAAGATTGATTCTCATGCATGAACAATCAGTTGGCCTACTAAATAAGAAAACAACAAGAATTTAGCACCTCAATAACTAATGACATTCAGATATACCTCGGGCTGAAACAAATGAGTACATTAGAGGCTTGTCTGCTATCTTCCAAGGGATTCCTACTTCCATTATTTGGTATGACAGTTTTCTTGGTTATAGTCACATACTTAAAAGCTCAAATACAGACTGGGCTCCGTATCTATTAAATTCAAATCTAATGTTTATTTCAGCATCCTATTCAATTTCTACAAGGTCTCCAAAAACCCTGCAATCTACCTTATTGTGACAAACAACATGCCTATAGTCTTGAATAGATTTCCTTCTTCTCCTTGTCTCAATTCCACTTGTTAAAGAGGAGATTTTGACAGAAAATGAAGATGGTATTTAAAACTTAATTATAAACTGCACAGCTTCTTTATTACTTGACCTAGGCATTTACAAGTTATGGAAATACCACATGGGCATAGGACCAGGCAGAAAGGAACATAAATGACAAGTATGTCTTCTGTAAATCCTTTGCATTAAAAACCTATTATGTGTTATACAGCAATATTCCATTATTACATCTGAGATTTACAAAAATGTGTTAAGTATTTATTTACTGTAGAATGAGATACAAAGATGAAAACCTAAAGAAGTATTGACTATAGAACCTGTATTCTGAAAGGAAAGAAAAAGTAATTTCCATTATAAAACATGCAAATTATATGTGAAAAGGTCTTGTACATACAATATCTCTGTTAATGAGCACTTTTTTTTATAAAAATAATTTACCAGAAATTGTTAATGGAAATTGTCCTTGAAAATTCTCACTGTTCCGTTTGCCAAACTGCACAGATGACATGTGCAGGATTTAGAATTTTTCTAGCTAGCCTGGGTGTAAAATTCAACCCACCAGGTGCTTCAGCTGTAGTGTACTACTTGTGAGCCAAGAGCACAGTCTCCACTGAGTCAGTGACACTGAACTGTCCAGTTGACCTGACAGAGCAATGAATAAACTTGTTAGCCATCTGCAAAGGGACAGAAAGTGTATAGGAAAGGGTACGGACCATCATCTTTGAACACATGCAATGAAAGAATGTTCAAATCAAGTTGCTATGCTGTATGTGTAAACAATGAATTCTGAAACCTCTGAAAGTCTCTCATGTTCAAGAAATCCAAAAATGAATAGATCTTCTCTGTCTGTATTCATCCAAACAGTTCATTTGGAAATGAAAAGTTACCCTGTAAAGTACATGTGGTCTCAGTTAGAATATATCTGTTGGATTATGTGTGGAAATAGTGGCACCAACTAGTCTAATATCTGCGGTTCATGGCCACATTGCTATTGATACATGAGCTTTAGTATTTTTATGTGTGAAGTCAGCTTTGGTCTTAACACTGAAAAATGTAAACTGTTTTCATAAAGGCACTTTCGTCCATTCAAAACCTGAACCACATCAATGCTCTGATCAGTGCCTTTAAGTATATTTTCATAACCCACTGTAGACACAGATACAAGCACTGAGAACAAATACTGTAATTGGACACTGGGCCTCAAGAGAAACCACTCTCTGGCAAAGGAAGACTACCCTACAACCCAAGTAGTTCAAGGAAAATCTCTGTAATAATTTGTATGTAATCTCTAAGAGATGTAGGAAACTATTAGGGATTATAAATATGTACTGCCAAAACTAGCCACTAACTACACTTTCAGCTGATTTAAGACTGGCAATTTGCTCCTACTGGTCCTGTATTTCAGCTGACTTTACCCTTTCTGACATCAGGCAATTTATAAAAGCAGGCCTCTCACTGCTTTTATAAAACAGAGGGGTCAAGGTCACCCAGGAACCTGCAGGCTTATAAATGTAGTTCGCAGAAGCCAGATGGATGAGAATAGCTGAAGACAAATTTTGTGCAAGAGCCGTGGGGAGTCCTTCATCAGCTTATTGGACAGAAAAAAACTGGATAAAGGCTGAAGACTATGGTGGTGGTTAAAAAAAGAATCAATTCCTTTACAGAACAGCATGCAACTGATGAGCAAGGAAAAACAAACAACAGCTACAGCAGCAGGGAGGGGACCTCGGGGATCTGGTTTCATTCTTTCTAGCCATGATGATGCAATACGAAGAGCTGTTTATATCCTAGCAGGGCCATAAACCTGGAGCACCAAGGGAAAAGGAGGCTGCCAGCTACCCGTAAGTAGCATATCAGTGGAATCGGGTATATTTCCATATCTTTAACATGGCCCCTCATTAACCATTCATTTCCAGGCAAGCTGCTGTTCACAAATGAATCCACTGACACAGAGGTTGGAAAGTAGCACTCAAGTTATGCATAAACTGTTTTAGACTGAAAGAAAACATGCAAAATGTGTAAAACAGTGAACACACATAGCAAGCAAAATTGCCTTATTTAGCTGCCATCCTTAGCTGCACCGTGCTTTCCAGGAATTCACAAAAGATAATAGATTAAACAGATAAAAGATAAAATTCCATGTGTTTCAGCAGCCTCTTGTTTTGAGACTGCTTCAAACACTTTAATAATTGTCTGAAATTTATTGGTTATTGTCTGAAATTTATGGGTTACAAAATACAATTTCTGTCAAAATCAGTTTAATTCATCATCATACTGTATTTAGTGTTAACATTACAGAAGAGTATTACTTCTGTGATCATAACCTCGACATGTTCATTAAAACCCATTTCACAAGCCCATTTTTCAATTTCCACTTTAGTGGTCCAGATTTCCTAAGAGTGAACATTAACATTTTTTTTCCATAAGATTAACATCTTCACACATAAACCCAATTGGACCATCACGCAAGTAAATTAATCATTCTTTTCTGTCTTACAATAAATCCCTAATTACACATCTCTCACGAAAGAAATCGTTACAAATCTGGTCAATTTAATCAACTAATACATTTTTTAAATCCCTATTCAAGAAATGGGAAATTATAAAAGCCTTCGGCACTGAAAGCATAAAGATGAAATAACTAAAATCCTAAAGTTATACTATATACACTTCACAAACACATTGCTATTTTTTGTCACAAAATATAACTGTTGCACGTATACCAAATGTATGATTTAAATAAACACATGCGTACGCATTCAATAAACCTACACAGTTTTTGAAGCCTTCACTGCCTGCCACTAAATTATTACAGTATGGTATGATTTATTAAAACTGTACAGCCATCTTCCCATAAAGGCCTTTCCATTGAAGCAGACAGAGCAAAGTCATGTCTCCAGCAGAGAGTATTTTTTTGCCAGAAGAGTCCAACTGTTTACATCTGTGGGACTGCAAAAAAAAAAGTCTGGACCCACACCAGAGAGTTCACATTTTGCGAATGAGCATGTGACTCCGCAAACAAGCAACTGCTGCATCATGATGTACACATGGGGCTCAATCTCATGTCTAAACCCATGATACTCAATCAGCTCTGGCCAAAGCATGAGTGTAGAACTGGTTTAAAGAGCTCAGGTAAAATGGCACAATTAATCTCGCACTGCGTTCACAATCTGACCCTGTA
Organism: Lepisosteus platostomus; assembly: GCF_059453375.1. Taxonomy (NCBI): domain Eukaryota; kingdom Metazoa; phylum Chordata; class Actinopteri; order Semionotiformes; family Lepisosteidae; genus Lepisosteus; species Lepisosteus platostomus. Next base: position 39,630,362 of record NC_142621.1, read on the forward strand.
CTCCCTAGGCTCTCTCCTGTTGGTCCGAGACCAATAAGACAAATTTCAAATTGGGAGCAGGGAAGAAAACAAATGTGCTGCGAGACTTTGGCAAAATGAAAATTGTGGCAAACTTTAATAGTGCAGATCAATTACAGTACATGAAACCAACTAAACCCTTTTCATTTTGACACACAGCAGAAAGGCCAAGGCACTATATGAATGCTGCGTTTTCCCCTTTTTGTCCAGGAGGAATTCAGCATACACTCAACAGATGAGCCCTTCACGGGACAAACAAAAGAAAAACAAGCAGTACATGCCAAGGACAATCCTGGAAAAAAACATTGGAAAAGAACAAGAAAAGTTATCAGGAAAAAATACTGCAGAGTACTACCATCAGCTGAAACAAAATAACAATATCAAAGTACAGTCTTGCACATTCAACCACTGCTGCTGTTGGTACTTGTAATAAGCTTGTTTTCTAACTGCAAAAAAGATTACAATCTGTTATGTAAATGTTTTGTACTTAAATCTGCTTATATGAAAATCTGTGTTTCAATAACATTAACAATAACAAAATAATGAGTGATATAATTTGGCAAGATGTGTAAAAAAAAGGAAAGGAGGCCATCAAATTGCAGAAGGATTATATTTAAGAATTACAGAAAATTAAAAGGAATATTTAGTTAAGCAGTCTTAAATAGTTAGCAGAATAACAGTATCTGGTTAATACCCTTAATAACCTCATATTGATCCATTCATTTTCTATCCACTTCTTCCAATTCAGAGCCCATCCTAGCAAGAAACAGCGCAAGGCTGGGCACACCCTGGACAGGATACCAGTCCAGGACAGACACGCGCACACATTCACACCGGGGTCAGCTTCCCAGGAGCCAATTAACCTACAGTATGTTTTTGGACTGTGGGAGGAGACTCAGGCAAACATACAAACTCCATGCAGACAGTACCCCAGCTCCGGAACTGAACCCAGGGTCCCAGTGTTGTGAGGCAGCAATGATAACCACTGCTCCACTGTGCTGCATTAATAGGTAAAGCACAAAGAGTTAAACACAGTACACTGCAAAGCACTACAAAACCATAGGAAAACTGTAATATTGTGGACATTTACTAAAGAGAACTTTCTATAAGGGCATCTGGTACATTTCTTCAAAGAGCTATAAAGTTACTTGGTATAACCAATGTACACAAATGACTTCATCAACTGCAATAGATCAACAATACAGTATCAAGCAAATTTACTTTGATAGAGGCTATGTTAAAAAGTGTATTGAGTGTAGCACTATTGCAGCCAAATATTTGAAATGTACTTCTCACTATAAAAATGCTTATCATGGTTAAACATGGCATTTAAAAGTCAAGACAATTACTACAAACACTATGCAAAACAGCAGTATCAGCTTAATTCATATCTGACTAGGAAAGAAAAACAGAGTTTACATCAGAATAAATTAAATCATTTGGTTTCTATTACAGTATGCTGGACATTGCTTCTATCACACAATTCTACTAAATATGAAATTAAAAAAACAACCACACACTTTTATATTCATGCTCATGTAGTGATCATGCCTACAATACAGTAAATATATACGCTTATGACCGTTATTTTTAAAATAGCATCAGCTCTTATACAGGGATTTCTCATTTCTCTTTGAGGTGCATCTGTACCCAGGCTGTCTAATATGGAAAGATCTCTCCCAACACGTAAGTGATGCAAAGGTTTAAAATTAGAAGCAACATCAGCTTTCTTCCGGACACTTCCAGGTTAGAAATAACACTCAGTTACCGAAGAAGGAGCTATTTATAAACACTTCCATATCCGTTCTGCTTGAAAAGGACATGTGACTTAAGTCTATCCTGGGCAACCTGCTTCCCTGATTTTCAATACACCAGCAGCTGTTGCAGCTCAAAAATACCTCATGACTTTACAGAAAGAACAAGTCACCAAATATGCCTGGCTTTCTAGGTCTCCAAACGTAACAGTGTCACCTAATGACCTCTGTAATTAATTCAAGGTCTACCACATAAAGGATTTTTTTTCCAAATCCAGTGCAGAGCGGAATTGTTCCCTAACTTTAAGCCAATTCTTCTCATCAGAGCAAGGCCTACGAGCACAGAGTCTCTGAAGTTGCTGAGTGTGAGCAAGAGTTTCCAAATTACACTCAAGGTGATCTTTCACTGGGTCATTTCAGGGCTGTGACTTTTTGTTTGTAAATGTGAAGTAAACATAGCAGAGTAGTTATAATTTACTTATCCTTAATTACTTTAGCCAAACTTTAAACCTGAATCAAGGGAATACTGGAAACATGTCCATGAACTTAAAATGACTAACTCATTTTGGACACTGTATTGTATATGTAGCCTAGGTATTACAATTATTACACACTAACACACTGCAAATATTCAGCCCCTATACAGTGAAAATACAGTGTTCTATACAGTGAAGAAAGGCAAGGTAAATTACTTTCTGAATAAACAGCAGTAAGTAACTTGTAATCAGCTCACTATACCAATCCAGGCTGAATCAAAATTAAAAAAATGGAATAACCCAGTGGTCTTTACCAGGACCACAGCCTTGTACCAGCAGGCAAAGGAAAAGGAAACTCCATGGAAACAAGAATTCCATCTGTAAGAAACAAATCTCCTCTTCACTGGCTAAAAATGAGCGAGCTCCTGAGAATAAGAGCTATTAACTAGCCTGGGATAACCCAACTATTGTAATTATTCATCTTAAAATTGCAAGCACATTCATAGAATAGGGGATACTGAAACTATAACCTTCAATTGGTATATTTTATCCAGTAGTCTGGTTCAGTCTTTCTAGGCTTCTTTTTAAAATATGTTTCTAAAAAACATACCTAAAACCTTTGTTGAATAATTCTCTATAGGTACTGTGGACTCATCTACTTCTTTATTTCATTGTTGAGATGTTTGGAATTTTTTAATTGGTCTATGATTCTACACAATTCTAATTTTTGGAATTGTTAATACATAATTCTACAATCTTGTCGCTTACATGAATTCTTGCATTGATTTAAAAGCAATATGATTACTGAATCCAATGCTAACAAGTTTGCAATATGTAGGTGTTTAACCCATCATAGCTATATGATTGGCTTTAATGAGGTGACATTCAAATTGCACATTGCAGTTTTCTGAAATGTTGGCTAGTTATGAAGAATAGTTTAATATTAGTATAATCACCACACTTCTAAAATTTCACCACTGAAGATTGGAAAACCTGGGTATAACCTTACGTTATTCAATTTCACGATACTTCAATTCCCTAGATATTTACAATGATTTAGCGACTCTACCTTCAGATGGGATTTTTTATTTTGTTCCAGTATTTGCTTGTTAATTGGAACTAATTCTTTCTTTTCCTCTTCAATAAACTTCAAACCTCTTAAAGAAAAAATGAAGAGTTAAAAGGCTAATGTTCAGACAGAGCAAACAATATATGAGTTTCTTTCATCAGTTTAGCCCTGAAAGCCACATTACGGTCTACTGTTCAAACATGCACTGTATCTGTTGCATCAGGTTTTAGAGAATCACATTATAATGTCAATATATCTTGTGGATTAAAAAGGACAATGATGTGGTTTTTCTTCTAAAGGGTTTTTTTCTATCTACTGTGAATAATAAGAGATTGTAGTAACATTTTATAAAACCCAATGGCTGAACTCCTAAAGAGTAGACAGATCCCTCCAGGTTTTTAAAGCAATTGCTGCTATGCGTTTCTCATCAACACAGAAATGAATGCAATCCTACTGCACTTTAGACAACTTAGGTGTTCCAGCTGTGCTGCAGGAAAATTATGCTCAGTTGCTGGAGGGCATAGTTTCAGATAGGCATAATGTGTCTTAATATTCATTTTACATTGATACTATAAAATCAAAGTAGTAGTAGGCATGCCCTACATACAAGCAAAAGGATTCGGGCTTTGAAAGCATTATTTTTTCTAATTATACAAATACATATAAAGCAATAAGGGATCAATCACAAAGTAAGAAGGAGGAACATTGTGGTCTTCAGGTTTTATGCAGATTTTATGTAGTTCTAAGTATTTGTGTATCCCTAGCAGGCCTTCATTTTTATGGATGAAATTACACAGCAATAACATGTGAACCAATGTCTTATCTTTAACGTAATTGCTAAAATTGGGCTACATAGTTCTTCAAAAGAAATTCTTCAATTCAAAGAGAATGCAGACATTTTTACCTGTACAAGAATTGTCTGTTAGCAGGATTCACCAGCAACATTGAGTTGACTGCTGTCAACTATAAGATGAAAGTTGGCAAAAATTGAATTTATATCACTTAATAAATTTCTACTGTAACTAAGCATAAACAAGGAAAAATGCCAATGCAGACCAAATGCATGACTTTCAGAGTTTGCATGAAGTTTAATGAAGACTACCAAATAATGTACTTATGAATGAGCTCAAACAACTGTTACACATCTAGAACAGTTTAAATGCTGCTTGCGCCTACTGTATCAGTCTTACGTGGATCAGCCAGCAGCCATATCACCCTGCAACTCACAACTGACAACCCACTGAAGCTAAGCAGGTGTGAGCCTGGTCAGTACCTGGATGGGAGACCTCCTGGAAAAAACTAAGGTTGCTGCTGGAAGTGGTGTTAGTGGGGACAGCAGGGGGCGCTCACTCTGCGGTCTGTGTGGGTCCTAATGCCCCAGTATTGTGACAGGGACACTATACTGCAAACAGGCGCCGTCCTTCGGATGAGATGTAAAACCGAGGTCCTGACTCTCTGTGGTCATTAAAAATCCCAGGGCATTTCTCGAAAAGAGTAGGGGTGGCATCCTTGACAAATTTCCCATGGGCCCTTACCAATCATGGCCTCCTAACAATCCCCCCCTATGAATTGGCTACGTTACTCTGCTCTCCTCCCCACTAATAGTTGATGTGTGGCGAGTGTTCTGGCGCACTATGGCTGCCGTCACATCATCCAGGTGGATGCTGCACATTGGTGGTGGTGGTGGAGGGGAGTCCCCATTACCTGTAAAGGGCTTTGAGTGGAGTGTCCAGAAAAGTGCTATATAAGTGTAAGCAATTATTATAATTATTATTATTTGTCACAATCTGTTTAACTTTTATCATGAACTTGTATGTTGTATCAGTGTTAGTATTTCAGATTTGTACTGGTAGCATCCATTGAAATGCAAGGTTCAACACCAGGTGTGTCAACTTTAACACAATATTTCTAAATATTTTAATACATTATATGTCTTATAACTACAGTTGTTACAAACCATGCATTTATGAACCCTTTACACACAATGAGCGCATTTCATTGAACTGTGCCAAATCCTACTTACATACTGAGCAATGTAGTTAAAAAGTCAACTGTTGTTTAAACAGAAAACAGCACATTTATTGTAAAAGGTAGGTACAGTAGATGTACAGTATAAGAAGCATGGTGAGGGATTGGAAATTTTGGCCACTATCAGAACGTAGTACACCTAGGTTAGTTGATACAAAGAAAATGTATCAAAATGTTACAGCAAAGAGATTTTTAGTGAGCAGCCACCAATTAATTATAAGCTTAAGTGTTTTTACAAAAAGATTGTTTTTATATTATTAAACCATGAAGAACGGTAAGGTTTTGCGGCATGATGATAAACATCATCCACAGCAACAATTTCTTGAGAACTTGTTGAAAGACTCGTCTGTTACAACTGCCCTAACAATGAGGACAGTCTCTTTGAAATAAAATGTTTGACTGGAAGCTAGGATTTTGCAACAGCTCAAAGCAAAATTATTTTTTCTTTTTATATTTCTGACCTCACATAATGCCAGTCTTGTCTTTGCAATGGTTTTGTGCATAGTTGTCTCTCTATAATGCCTTCTTTATAGCACCAGCCCAGCTTACTGCCAAAGTACACTGGTCTGTAACTTCTAAAACTGTATCACCCACCATTGCAGACTAATAATGAATAATGACTATTTTAATGTCATATTACCTTCCAGCTTGCCATCTGTAGAATCAAAAGGAGTTTTTTTTAATTATTTTAGTTGTGAGTTACATTAAATGCTTTTTAAAACCAATAAATCACTGAAGTCAGGTCTGACACATTTGATGCAGTTTAGTTCAAACCTTCTTTGAAATATATGTTGCTTTTTGAACATTCTCTTCTCCCGGTCAGAAAAAAAGTGGTGCAAGATGGAAGATACTGCACAATCAATTTCAGTTCCAATGGATTCCAATTTCTATGCTAAATTTCTATGCTAAAATCCTAACTAAAAAAAAAAACAGATAAGAGACAAACTAACAAGCAAGTCAAAGATTTCTGAATGCAGAAAAAATAAACAATGAACAGCAAACTTACATTATGTCATTTGCTTTAATGTTTTGGTTCCCCGAAGAGGAGTTACTCATTTGACTAAATGTGAACTGAGTCAAATGTAAGAACTCACAAATGTCCTGAAGATTAATCAGTGGGAGGGAGAAATCACAGGTGGCCAGATTTTCAATTAAAAGTTCTTTGCTTTTGTGCAGATTTTCAATATCGGCACACTTGGAGAAGGAGATGTGTCTTGGCAGCAATTTCCAATTTTAAGTTGCAAATAAACACCTGGAACAGACAACGTACCCAGAGTAAAGCATGCATAGTTCTAACAGCACTGACAAACAGATGACATTTTCAAAATATATGGAAACAAGAAATAGCTCCTTGAATAGACAACCTGGATTCACACTTACACGACATTCTAGGTGTTTTTAAAACAAACACTTTGCACAATAAAAGGACTTGGCAAGCACCATAATAAACTAGGAATCAAGGACACATAGAAAACCTCAAGTCAACATGTAAGCCACACTAACAGGTTTTGCTTAACAGCAGCAGTACACGTCTACAGTTGGGAAGCATGAGTAAAAGACGTAAATGTATTTTTACTGACACTGCCATGCCTGCCATGTCAGGAAATCAATATCTGAGCCAGATTTTCTCACGACTCCAACAAGTTTGAGCGCGTCACACAAATGCAATACTTTTGGTCGTTTCATAATTCTTCATCAACACATCATTCGTGAGTAACTATGTTTTTGAGTAAAAAGAAAAGAGCATCCTGTCATAAATTCTAATTTATCTCTTCTGTTGCCGATCTAAATTTTACAGGTTACTTGTTTTTTTAGATTATATTTCATGTGAGAGAACAGTGAACTAGAAAATACTGCACCATGAAATATTTACATACCCTAAATACTCTTGCTACTTTTGCTCATTTACAAACAAGCTCTTTTAATACCTATTCTTTTTTCATGAAAACAATGCCAACTAAATTATCCCTGGATCAATATTTTTTAAGTCTCAATAGCCTACTCAATCATGCTTTAGCAGAATAATAAGCACTGTTTTTGTTTTTTTACTATGAACCTTATAAAACATATTAGAGTGCATAAGTCATTATAAACAACTCACACTCTTCTTCAGAAATACTGATTTTCTGGAACACTCCTTGGCTTTAACCAATTTCAGGCTTGAACAAAATCGTTTTTATGTTTGTTTTTTATAATAAACTATGGTCTCAAGAATGAAAGATTTAAGAGCCAGTTGCACCATACTCCACAGCTTTAATTAAAGAAAAGAAGCAATTCATAGAAAGGCATTATGAATGATGCAGGATTTATAAAAGAAAACTGATTACAACAGCAAAACAAAAATCAGAAAGACTTACAAAATTTAAAATCCTTTTAATGGAGCTTCTGAGCAGGATGCCCCCTGCTTAAAAGCAGATTTTAGCTTTGGGAACTTGGCACACTTTTTCCAACACAGAAACAACATGTTTACAATTTCACTCCGTTTTGGATCTCTTACAATATTGAGTAAGTCTTTATCCCTCAAGTGCTGAACATGGAAGCCTTCTGTGGGTTTCAGAAATACATCCTTTCCAAATTTACAGTTCCTGGCATCTAAGCAAAATCATGCACTGTGTGTCTGAAATAGAAACTCTTAAAGAACCAGTAATATTTTAAAAATAAATATAAAAAATTAAATAATAATATGGTTATTTTAATAATCCAACATAATCATTCTCAATTTTAAGACTGTTGTAATGAGACTGCTCATCTAAAGACTGTTGTGAAAAAAAATGTTTGAAGCTACTAACTTTATTCTCTGAAGGATGTTGAGCCGCTGTCTCACCCTGCTTCTCATCTTCTTTAAATGGAATGCTTTTGTGTCTACTTTTAGTTCAGCCATCACACATTCAACAGAAAGAATGCATTCAATGCTCTCTGTACGTTAAATTAAATTCACCTACACACCTTTGACATATACCTAGAGAAACCATATAGTTTTTAAACTTTGTTTTACACAAGAATCATGGCTACAACACCCTCAGCTTAGTTAACAGCCAAGTCCTACAGGCTTTGCAATTACTTTTCACTTAGAAAATTATTAAGACCTAAGTCATTTGACTTCTTAGCCAACTAATTAGTTCAAATGAGTAATTAGTAATGTGTGACACCAATTGAAACTGCGGAGATTGTAGAGTTCAGGCATTTTTTTCTGAAATGCAAGAGTATGCACTAAAATTCATGGTGACTACTCAAGGCACTTCTGCCATTCCAATACTTCGCTCCTCCAAAACCCTGTCAGTTAAAAAAGGAGCAGTATGCGTGCTTTTGTGTGCTTTTTTATTTAATTTCTCAGGTGAAAATATTTTCTATACGTGTTGCACACTTTCCAATTTCTTCTTCTTGTTTTTTTCCCCCCATGTGAGCTAAACACAGAAAAAACATTTTCAAAAGACTGCTCACAGGTTCCCAGAGGAAAAAAATGGTTTCAGCCTCTATAAACAGTGTACGATATGATACAAAAGTACACCTCCAAACTGTTTACAGGCCTATTTGTTTCACAAGCAACACAATGCATCACACAGAGATTGTATTAGTAAATAGCCCAACCAGTGCATAAAGACAATAGCCAGAAATGTGCGCGTGTTCCCAGATGCCCCCACATGGTATTGCTAAAAAACTCCTGGAGAAGAAAACAGGGTTAAAAGAAAACTTGCTTTAAGGTGTTAAATGAAACTAACATTATTTGGCAAGTGCCATGATAAAGACAATTCTTGCAGCCACATCTGTTGTAATGCTAGAGTGCACAACAATTCCATTTTGGCACAGTTTTCTGCTCATTTCTGAACTACCTCAGTCAATGTCATGACTCCACTGCATAAGCATCAATGGACGGCCTCAGTGTAAGACAATGTGAAATGTCAATCATTGAAGCTACTTCTTCTCGAGAAAATAACAGCTATAGTCTACTTTCCAGATTAGAAATTCGGACTGTTCTGAACTGAAAGAATCTCAGTGGTATGCTTTTTAGAGGGATTTTCCATCCATCCATTTTCTAACTGCTTTATCCAATTCAGAGTTGTGGGGGAGTCAGATCAGGTAGATTAAGTTTAATGTTATTAGCTTAACTGATAACAGGTAAACAAGTGTGTTTTGCATGCAAGTACTAAAAACAAACTATAAATACAAATTATTAAACACTGAGCTAAAAAAAGCTACCAACGAAAAAGATGTACTGTAGCTGTTTATGTTGACACATGACTTACATCTATTAAAGAATAAGCAGAAGCAATAAAAAGGCAAATAAAGTAGTGGATATATAGCAAGAAGTGCAGAACTTAAATCAAGGGATGTTATGTTAAAATTGTGTAATACACTAGTAAGGCCTCATTTAACATATTGTGGACAACTGTCGTCACTTCATTACAGAAGAGACATTGTAATTCCAGTATCCGTTAAGAAAAGAGCAACCAGATACATTCTGAGACTAAAGGGAATGCCCTAAACTAACAGGCTGATGGAACTGGACCTTTAGGTCTGGAAAAGAAAAAAAGAGAAGAGAAGGACAAAGAGAAGGCTATAAGGGAACCTTATACAAGTATTGATAATCCAAGCTATTGTCAATCCAGTGGACTTCTTCAAAATAAACATCTATCCATCCATTGACCACACAGGTCAAAAAGAAAGCAGGCAAGACAATCTTCCTAAGAACATTCATTTCTGGCACATTATAATAAAAAATTAAAGAAATATTGAAATACTATTTCTACTATTTAATTAATACTATTCATCCAAATATAAGATTTCTGACTTCAAAGGGACCATTGCACACCACATAGCGTACTAAGTATAGGCCTATCCAGCTTCTCTCTTTTATCCTGGCAAGAATACTTTGGTTGACACAGAGTCAAAGGTTGACAGTCTTTTACCAGAAAGGGTTCCATATACTTATTTGGCAATATGAGCAAGGAGGCATTTTTAAAAAATTGCGACTGAATCTGCTGGACTTGCTCAAAGGCAGACCAGCTTTAATCACACTGCAACAATATTAGGGCTTAGGAAAAGATCATAGTCATGTGTTTTGGAAAATTTGCAGCCAGAAATGCTGCAAGTGAGCTGATGTGCATGACTGCAGTTTGATTTATTGATGACAAAATCCTGGATACTCGCAAAGGGTTGAGGTTTTTTACGTTTTCCAGTGACATCATTTGACAACACTTGAGCACAAGTATTGGTTGGTAGCACAAGAAGGATCACAGAGGAATGTGTAAATGGAAGACTTTATTTTGGTGGAGGTATCATAGTAGAGTGATGGGCAATTTATTCTACATTTAGAAGCTGGGGTTTGTACACCAAGGTAATCTCACTTCCTAGCATTAGGCTGACCAAATGTTCATACATTGTTGTGAAAAACATCAATGTCAATGTAATGCCCTGATATTTCAATAAAATATTGCTAGTTCCACATAAAGGTCCCTCTGTAATGAATGTTATACATTTGCCTGCTGTGCTCTACCTAATCACGCTTCTCTAGGAGAAAGTTTAAGTGTGAAGCATATCATATGCAAAGAAATAACATCATTAATCATATACTGTACAGTTGTGCTGTATGGAATGCCAAAAATGCACACTTTTCATCATAATCTGGTTACCAGCAGCATAATCCAACAAATCTTTCATAAATCATAAATACTTGTGATGCCTTTCAAACTGTTGATCACAACATCTATCTTAAATGTGTTAAAAAATTGAATTTGCAATACCGAGACTGTTCTCTCTCCATCTAAATCTTATTTGCACAATACAACACAGTTTGTATCACTTGGTCATTGTACTTTTGGAACAAAAGCTCTTGGTACTGGTGTGTCCCAGAGTCTATATTAGGTCCTCTCTTGTTTACCACCCATGTTGCTCTGAGGTCAAATACTTCAGAAACATAGCATTGTACATCATATCTATGCTGACCCACTCAAATTTACTTAATGAGCTAAATAAATTGTGCTTAAAAAAGCTGCTCAAGTCCTGACAAAATTTAAACCAGGATGTCAATTCACAACTCTGTTGCAATCCCTTTACTGGTTACAGAGCAGCTTTAAAGATCTTACATTGTTTTTAACATACAAAGCTTAACATAACCTTGGTCCACTGTATATGAGAAACCTTCTGCAACCATATATTTCCTATTTTGTGCCCTTTTTCCACGAGGTGCAGGTATATTGTTTGTGTCACAAACAGGCTTGAAAATTACGGGTGACTCAGCTTTTGTTGTCTGAATTCTTTGTCCGTATCCGACACAAACTCTTGAGTCTGTAAATATTCCTACAGCTCTTCTGAAGTCTTACTGTTATGCACGCCGAAGTATTTTCCATCCTAAAATACTGTTCACTCTTTCGATATTTTCTGGTGATGTTTGCATGATTACTCTTTAAAAAATGTTGTTTAAGGTACAATGAGTATTATTTTATAACTCGGCAGCCACACCTGTAATCCATGACATACATCCATGTACGTGTGTGTTTTTGGTAGGGGGACTGAAATACAAAAAATGTGCTTAAAAACCAGGCAAATACTTTAGGCGCTTTCAAGCTGTTTACGTCTGTTTAATCACCTACAATTTTTGCATTCGACACATCACAACCAACAGAAAGTGACACAATGTAACCAGCAACAAACTACGCGTCGGCGTACAGCCTAACTTCACGATTTTGTTGTGTTCACTGTACTTTCATTCTGTAATGTGCGCTAATTCAATTTCAAAAGCGTTCTTTGTAAAAAAAAACATCATACAATAATTTCGGCATAATATTTTATGTAAGAAAGTGAATATAACCCAAAAAGATTACATTAAGCCCCGGAGCCCTTGATTTCCAAGTTCAGTTACACTTACCCATGTTGTATCCATAAGGAGACTCGCTGGCTCCGTCCTGTAAACTCGCCAAGATTTCTCCTTTTCCGACGTCGCTGTCTCCGACCAGCAGAAACTTGAGCAGAAAGTCGTAAGCCCTTGCGGGACTACCCTTGTTGGTCATTCTCCTGGCATATCACCTCCAATGTCCCATAATGGAACAAACGCAACCTGCTGGTTCACTTCGCTTCGCTGTGAATTTTTCCCCACGGACGTTGTGTGGCAAAGATGTCACTGAACAAGTTTTCACACGCGCGTCAGTGTCATTGTTCCAGAAACTTTTTTTCCAGATCCCTAACGAATACCACTTTCTCACACCTTATTAATTTTTTCCCCGAAACAAAAGACCTCCTTCACCGCATTACACCTAGAAAATACTTCATGCTACTTATTGAAAACAAGGCAATTCCGACGTCTCCTTCTGGTGTAGCTTAGCTCTCATTCACAGTGACGCTGATATAGTCCGTTTAATCACCCTAGCAGTAGAAGTATGGCAATACCACCCAAAATTAAAATGCCATTTAGAAAAATTGGGAAAACAGCATCAACGTCAAATTTAATGCAATAAATTAAACTCGGTGATAACTCAGTCGAACACATAAAATATGCAAAGTCCTTATTACGAGAACATCCAGACCGTCAATGATTAACTGTATTTGCAATTATATTTTAATTATGTCAGCTGAAACCTTAGCCAGCAAAAGTCAATGTCCGTTGTCTCACAGTCCTATCCTTTAATAACTGCATCGCAAGTTACCTGAGAATTTAAAACTTCACCATGACCGAGTTCTCTGTTACCGCGAGCGAAAGGGTATAACAATGTCATTTCGAAAAACATATTTTCTCGGATTGCAAACGACACCGCTCTTGGTTCATGCGTTGCTTCTGTCTGGATCCACCACTAGTATACTTCACTAGCCTGTCTGTAGTCCTGCCCATGTACTCTCTAATTCGTTCTTCTGCTGAGTTGCTAGGGTATCTCCTCTACATCATTGGATAAGATACACGTTTGTCAAATTCAGCAATGCCCGCAGGACATCCTTGTAGGGCGGAGCTCAAGTGGCAGAGTTTGCAAAGGGGGCGGGGTGCTATTTGTTATTGTTTACCACTATTTGACAGACGCACGCGTAGCCACAGAAGCATTTAATGATATTATCCTGATTTGCAATGCTAATAAAGTAACATATGTAATAATACATTCACAGAGACTGTAAAAATACGTATTCACAAAATGGCCAGGAGTTTAAAATAACTACTAGACCCTATTACAAATCTGTTCACGCTAATACCTGCTAATATAGTATTAACTACTAATAACAATACTGAGAGGACTGTCCATGTGAAGTATTGTTAGAAATTGTCACCGGCCTTTCACTGATACCTGTACAGTGCTGGATGAAGGCGTCCTCAAGATTTTACAATCTGTTGTCTTCAACTGTTCGTATCCAAACATACTATATAAAATACGCAAGAAAGCAGGTTTGGTGCTGTGTACACCACTGTACTTGTATACGTGATAGCTTATACAGTACGTATTGGCCGATATAAAAGGCACAAGTAAGAAACTGTAGGATTAAGCAGCATCACTAAAGACCTGTGGAGAAGTACAGATGGATGTTAAGCCGCTACTGTAATATTAAAGACTAACCGTTCGATTCGCTGGATGATATTTGGACGGTGGATGGCAGTTATGTAAGGGAAAGCAGTTGTCTCATGCGCTGTATATTGTGTAATTCCAAGATCCTGTTACATGCAAACAAGGCAGAGTAGCGGAGATAACGCAGATACAACAGAGCAGGAATGTGAATGCCTTTCAACTTTGTTTATATTTTATATTATATATTATTTTTTTCAAATATTTAATGGAAAGATTAATTTTAAAGAAACTCGTTTTAAACATATGCATCTGACAACTGAACCACATAAAAAACGTTTGCAGCAAGAGCTGTCCATTTGACCTATCTAGTTTTTTGGCTGATATTAGCATAACCCTGCAACTCACAACTGGCAACCCACTGAAGCTAAGCTTGGTGAGCCTGGTCAGTACCTGGATGGGAGACCTCCTGGGAAAAACTAAGGTTGCTGCTGGAAGAGGTGTTAGTGGGGCCAGCAGGGGGTGCTCACCCTGCGGTCCATGTGGGTCCTAATGCCCCAGTATAGTGACGGGGACACTATACTGTAAACAGGTGCTGTCCTTTGGATGAGATGTAAAACTGAGGTCCTGACTCTCTGTGGTCATCAAAAATCCCAGGGCACTTCTCGAAAAGAGTAGGGGTGTAACCCTGGTGCCCTTACCAATCATGGCCTCCTAATAACCCCCCTCTATGAATTGGCTATGTTACTCTGCTCTCCTCCCCACTGATAGTTGATGTGTGGTGAGCGTTCTGGCGCACTATGGCTGCCATCGCATCATCCAGGTGGATGCTGCACATTGGTGGTGGAGGGGAGTCCCCATTACCTGTAAAGTGCTTTGAGGGGAGTGTCCAGAAAAGCGCTTTATAAGTGTAAGCTATTATTATTAATGAAGCCAGGTGAGGTGAAACCGTGAGGGTCAGCTTTAACAACACAACTGAGTAGTTTGTTCCAGATTTCTACAAATGAAAAGAAATACTGTCTACCAAATGGCAGGACTGCAATTCAAAATAAAACCTGTCATTCTATTTGAGTGAGACTAAATTTCACTGATCTGCATTGTCAGTGGATCCCTGTCGGACACAATGTGATACTGGAACTATGAGGCAGCAGAACTTTGAACAGTGGTCTTACAGACTATGATTATCACTAGCTTTGGTCTCCTAAAATTATTCCAGATTAACGAGTCTAGAAATATGGTAAATTTTGGCTTCTGAAACCATATACAGTATTTGGTTTATAATGACCAAACATGAAAAAGCAGTCAACCAGGAGTCAGTACGGATCCCATTTTTAAAGAAAAATGCAAACAATAATTCACAAAACTCAAATTATATCAAGCATATCTTCTTTGACAGTTAGGGTTAGGAAACTCTTTCAGTAATTATTTTTGTTTGGTAATTTCATGTTGCTCAAACTTGGTTCCAATTTATTCAGTCAGATTACAGTTTTTCAGCCATTTTTTGCCATTAATATCTAGGTATTGCAACTGCTACAGCTAGTGATAGTAGTGTGTTAAAAATAATTTTTATTGTCAGGAAAAGGAATACTCTCTCATTTCAAGACTGTGGGGAATGAGACAAAATGAGAAAAATGAAACTGTGGGGTTGAACACAATTCTTTCCCAGAGATTCAAGTGACAGCACTACCTCCTGTCTGCCAACAAGGTTGCCATATTTTCTTGACCAGACATTTGATATTTAGAATGTGTATTCTTCAAACCTGTAAGCAGAGCTTAACTCTTGTAAACTTTAGCCGTTAACTGAATTTGCGAAGGTTTTCATGTTTTCATTGCTCCTTAAATAGGTTTTTTTTTAATCAGCTGCGAATTTAACAAGCTTGCTATGCCAGAGTACAGATATTTGATATAAATTACGAGGAACAATGGCTCTATCAAATGTTCTGCTGTTTGTTACCTGAGTCTGAGGTCTCATCTATAATCACATTTCCGCACTTTAATATACTGTACACAATCTCAGATTCCTACAGGGTTCTATTTGAGAATTAATTTTCAAGGCTTTCTGTGCAATTTGACTAAGGGCAGCAAGATTAATTTTTGGCTTAAAAGGAATGTCCTTTGAAGAAAGATTAAAGAGACTGAATCCCTTTCTTTTCTCTTTTGGATTAAAGAAGACTAAGAGAAGACTTGATACAACGATTTCATTACTCAAAATCTAAAGGCAAAGTAAACCCAGAGGACCTGTTTCTTCAAAATCAGTCCTGAGAGGTTGAAAGTTGGAATTTGAGACATAAGTGGAGAGCAGGAGGGTCTGCATTTCAGAATGAAAACAGGAATGTCTGGAACAAGCTGTTCTGCCATGTTGTTGAATTAGATTCCCTGGAGTTCTTCAGGACAGGAATGGACATGGCCCTTGGATAATTAAGATACTAGTATCATCCGATCTCCCCGTTTGCTTATTGGATCAGGTTTATAAAACTACTTGATCTTATAGTTTTGCTACATAGGTTTTGTCCTGTAAATTTATTACAATATATTGGCCTGCAAAAACATCTTTGCCAGTTTTACAAATTTTGACCTCCACACCACATCTACAGTGGTGGCACTGTGGCTAGGGATCTGTGCCTGTGGTTGGAACATTGCTGGTTCAAATCCTGCGGCTGGTAGATAAATCCTACTCTGTTGGGCCCCTCAGCAAGGGCCTTAACCCCAACTGTTCCAGGGGTGCTGTATCAATGGCTGCCCCTGCACTCTGACCCCAAGCTTCTCTCCCTGTCTGTGTCTCATGGAGATCAAGCTGGGGTATGTAAAAAGACAAATTCCTAATGCAAGAAATTGTAAATGGCTAATAAAGTTATCTTATTTGCCTTTTTTGTGGGATTTGCATTGAAAGGGGAATTTGGTAACTAAGATAAAAGCCCTTCCCTAAAAACAGAGGGTGGTATAATCTCCTTGCTTCTAGGGGCCACAAAGGCCATGTATACTTTGTTTTCTAATTACAATCTTATTATTCATACAATTATCATAAGGTTCAGATTTGATTAATGTACATTGAAATCTACAAGTTTAGTACAGGTTGGATTGAATCATTGTCTCAGTTTTGACCCTTTTTTTTGTACCTGTTCATACTGGAGGGCATTTCCCATCTGTTGCTTTTTTGTAATTAACTTGTATCTAAAATTATTTCCAAACAGTGGGCCATGTTCTATATTTCCATGAAGTTACTTGGTAATGAGCAATTTCCAAGTGGTCAATAACTTCTGATGCCCAACCCAAGCATTTTATGTAAAGCAAGACTTTTCTATGCATTAAAACATATTCTAAGTCTATACAGTAAGGAGGAGTTTTGGGAAGCCTAAGGAAACCTTTCTGATCACTATAAAGAAAATGTAATAAAGGCAGGTACAGATTGAGAATACTTACAAAAAAAAGGATATACAAATCTAGATTTTCTTTAAACTGCTCAGATAACCTTAAATCTCAATTGTCTTCACGGATCTTAATGTTTCTTTTGAGGTTCAAGCGAGAAGCTGTGTCAGTGTGAGAGTTGAGGAGTACAGTATGTACTGTACAGTATATCTGTTGTCAAGATCAACATTATGTGCTCACTTTTTTTCACTTCAGTTCAGTATTAGCTCGGTTGCACATTTACTTCTATGCACCACACGTATTTCTTTATAGATACAGTAGTTTTACTTTAATGTAAAGAATAGTAATACACCTTTGGCAGGCCAGCACGTGGTCTCCAGCAGTAGCAGGGTGATTTTTATTCCTTCACAAACTCACAAGGAACTCAAATCAATGCACTCCCGCCACCTTGTGTTTTAACTTGGTTACTACAATTTAAGTCACTACTCACAATGCTCGTCAAGTATTTCATAAAATTACAATCACCCATTTTCATATTTTTTGAAAATAGGACATCTATGCAGACGTGCAAGAATATCTAGACCTAGCCTCAAACAAAAATGAGTCCAAATTTGACCTTAAAAGGAATAACTTTGTATCAATACTAATTACAGAACTACAGAAATATTATTTTAAAGAACTTGTGTGAAACTCAACACTGAAGTCCGTTTACTGTAGTGACCTTACTATGCATTGTGCACAACAATAACAGAAGCTCTTAGTAGATTCCAGAGAACTGGAATACAGGAAAACAAATCTTTAAACACTGATCCTCTGAAAAACAAGAGACAGAGGAGGGAAAAAAATAAAGTCATCTGAGATCCAGGGAAATTTAAGATTTACAAAATGTGGCAGTCAGATCTGTTGTCATCATGTTCAAAGAATTTGCAATTGCACCACTGGGAGAATTAAAGGGAGAAATCCAACCTTTTTACAGCAGTGTGGTCAAGAGACTCCTTACAATTTCCAGACAATCAGGAACATAAGTCCCTAAAGGAAGGATGAGGTTTGGATGCTTACACTCAAGCTAGGTCAGTGACATGTTATGAGAAATGGAGGTGCTGTTTTACACAAAGTCTTGTGGGAGTCTAAAACGAACAACCCAGCCATGTTCTTGAAGCTGATACTTTGGCTACTTGGCTGGATCATTTAGCTACTGGCAACTAAATGAATAATATAGGCCAAATGGCCTCTTGTGTAACCATTTTTTACTGTACATTCTTTTCAGACAATATGAAGTAGGATGCAGTCCAATCTTTCAGTTTTTATTGCCTGTCCTGTTACACGCACTGTGCCTCTTGTGCCAGTTCCCATTAGAACTGCTTGTAGTAATAAAAAGTGTTTAAAAACAGAGTAGTATATGCTCTGTTTTTAAACACTTTCTACATCCTGTAAAAAAACAGCTGTGAAAGGTGGATTTGTTATACAGCTAATATTGGGCACAAAATGAATTTCATGAGCTGTAAGCCTCATTTGAGCATTAGCAATGAGGCAGATCTTTTTCCTATTCCTTTACATTTCAAAATTAATGGGACTATTGTTTTTACTTTTGATTAAAATATTTGTGAAAAAAAATTCCAATGTTTGTAATCCATTTAAATTAAGAAGAGAATAAACATAAAATATACAGATGTGTTGCATTACTAAAGGGTCTTGTAGGATGAGGTCACGAATAATTTTAAGTCGAGCTAATGGAATATATCATAGCCATTGGGTGTGTTGTGTTCATCAAAGTTATAAATACATGGAAAGCCTGGCAGCGTACCCTGGGGCCAAGTGACTGTAATTATTTGCAACTCGTAATTCTATAACTGTTCTGAAAAAGTTTCTAATAAAAAATACACTGATATTTCAACAACCCATGTAAACCGAAAGTCTTGAGCTGAGTTTTAACCTTGCACAATAGCTAAAAAAATATGCACCAAAATGTTACAATCCTCCCTTTAATTTTGTTAAAATGTTTATTTCAATACATTAGCCATTATTTTACAAAACAATTTAACCCACTTGCAATTTTGGTAAGCAGCTTTTGAGTTAGTGGAAAAGTCTTCATACAGAAGGTTCCTCTATATAGCATTTCCGTATCAGCCTTGACTATAACCAGGAAGGGGCAACTTTTGTCCTTCCTTTGCTTCGAAGAATGTGTAAGAGAGGGTGATTGTTTTCACTCGAGCCATCCTGGGGTCTTCATCAAATTCGGGGTCAATGTAGAAAAATACAGGCATGTCCACCTCCTCATTGGGATTTAACCTCTGCTCCTCAAAGCAAAAGCACTGGGAGAGAACAGAAACATCTTCAGACTTAATGGTCTACATTACAGCCATTGCTTTCTGTAGGTTTGGACTGCTGCATCTCCAAATGCAGTTAGCCTAAACTGTCCTCAAGTAGAATCTTTGTGTTCAAATCAGTTTGGCTCCAGATACAGATTGATCTAGAGTTTGAAGTTGATGCTAAATTAATTAGAAATTGGTGGAAATACTTGGTAAGCCAGACAATTTAATTAACTGTCTCAGTTTAGGGAACAAACTACTGTTGTTCTGAAATGCCACACCCTAAGCATTTCCATATATTGAAAGTTTTCCAAGGAAAACTAACTAGTATTGACTATGACTAGTTAACTTTCCTAAGAGGTTCATTTCTGTTTCCTTAAATTTAAATAGTACTCCTCAAAACATTTTAGGGCTCTCAATTATTTATTTAAAAAGGTTACTCATTTAGAGTGTAACAGTTGTATAAACAGAAGTGGGCATCTTTTTTTCCATAAAAAAAGATTTTGCTTAATTTTATAATTTTTTCATATTTGGTTAGAAGATGTCAATCAAAAGATTACAGTTTATCGTCACCCATTATTTATAAATGTAGTTCTGATTTAGGGGCAACATCCTGAATTTCATCTATTTCAGATTGGAATTGTACTAGAAATGGTAAGAAGAATTCTGTCAGGTGTACTTAATAAAAATCCCTTTAAACACAACGCACGTGCTGACAGTTCTTACCAGCTCTGTCAACACTGGAAGGCAGCCTTCATGTTTTTACACATCTGTACCTGGATCTTGTTGAAGTACTGGCCAGCTTCAAATGGGACCACATTGTAGGTAGAAATTCCAATGATTGGCTTGTCCGTGGGATTTTTTGCTTTGTAAAATGCCAGTGCAGTTTCTCCAGGCACAAGCTGAAAATAAATAATTCGAGACATTGACCTTACATTTCAGTTTTAAAGGTACAAAACTAAATATGACAACACAACTAAATATGCAGCCACACGTCTAGCCGTTTATGATACTGCAGACTAAATACAAAGCTTTTTTCATTTACTTAAATGAAAGAAAACTGGAGTAAAGATAAGTAAGGCTAACCAATAGTAATGCTAACAATAAACAGAACTTATAAAATGGTTTAAAAGGGAACTACAGGTCCAGTTTCTCAGGCCAGTTATTACATCTCGGTAACAAAATAAATTCATTGACGATATAGAAAAAGTTTACAAATTTTGAATTAAGCACAAAATCGTGAACTTTGTGAAAGTACTGTTAGTCGCCATGCGAAACCCTGGTCTCACCACAGGTGAGAGCGAGAGTTCCCACCAACTGAGACGTGAAGCAGTCCCTTCCTGCTCCCTAGTCACTGTAATGACTAATGTAATGAGATGTACAAGCGAATAAGTATAGATTGTGCAGCAGACCTTTCATCACAGAACGTTTCCAGCATGATCAGCATGCAGAGATAACAAGTAAATTCCATTTATCGGTAAACTGTCTCAAAGTCAAGGGCAATATTTGTATTGGACTAAAAGAGATATATTCACAAGGCTGCTTGTTTACAATGTAATAGGGCCACAACACGTCACCAGAGGTTTACCTGCCTCTTTCTGAATCGCACAACATGGCACTGCACATACCTGGAAATTTTGTCTTTTTTGTGATGTAAAGTGGAGGTTTTACAAGTTAATGTCCGCATTTTTGGTATGAAATACACTCATCAATGCTGATTCTCTCAAACCCCGAAACATAAAAATAGTGTTGCAGTTCCCCTTTAAACTGTCAGTTTCTCCTCCTATAGACAAGACTTTGCTTCTTCTACTACACCGACCAGGTCTAATTCTTACATAGATCTCTGTTTGTTGAGGGCGGAAGTTCCACTGCAAGCTGGCGTGCACATCTGCATTGAAAGTGACTTTGATGACCCTCTCTCTTACAGGCTTCATCGTGGCAACGTGTTCTGTGTCATGACCTGCCACTGCTGTCCCTCCAAGACCTGAAGCCTGCAAAAAAGGTTTGCACTCACTCACATGATCGATACAACCTCATTTCCCCTGTATGCTTTGAAAGGAATGTTGAGAAAGGAGGGAGATGTGACTGACTCAAGCATTTCGTTAAAGTGATTTAAGTAATTTTTCCTTCAGAAATATTGCGGTGTACAAGTTTTTAGATGATCAAGATGAATATACCTCATATTTGCATAGATATTTATAAATACACCTGTTGTAAACAGTTAAATACATCTTTGATTCATCAAAGTGTAGTGAAATATTGGTCTTGGAGGTCCAGTTAGGCTGCAGGTTTTCAATCCAACTGAGGTCTTAATAAGCTAAATCAGACAGTTACTGGTAACTAATTGAGCAGTCCTACCCAGCTCTGCAGGTGCTACTGCTTTGAAGATACCTAGAAACCTTGCAGATACAGTCAAGACCAGGATTAACAGACCTGATTTAAACTTATTTTTTACAATGGTTTGTGTAACGGCACAGAAATCAAACCTTTACAAGGTTTATGAAGATAGCCAATAGGAGCCAAATTGTATGCAATTAGACTGCAGCTCAAAAGTACCCAGCTGCAGTTCTTAAAAACATGAATCCTGCATATTTTCTAGGTTTCTTCAAATCATCCATAACTGAAGTCCTTTGAAAAGTGTAAAATTGGTCCAATTACAATAAAATAGCAGCTAAATTAGGTCATTAAGAGACAAGGAGGAAAGAAAGCCTAGACCTTAAAATCATCATGAACAGGTCTTGTGTACCCATGATGTAGCCTATTCGTTTGAATTTATCCAAGTGCACAGGTCTATGATCTTCAATTTCCCATAATTTTTTTTGTTCAATATGGCACATTGTCTGTTGTGCAGAAAATGCAGTTATTTAGACATGACTTATATTGACCAAATAGCTTATCAAACTAATTTCATGACAGAACATCAGCTTACTATTGTAAATTCAATTTACACAACTAATAAGACGCACAAAATTGGTATGACGATGTTGTACATTCAACTTTAGGGGTCTTTTCTGGCAAGTGCCTTTAATGCTATCAGCAGGTAATTTGCCTCTCCATCATAATCAAAAGAGAACCATGACCATAAGATAATGTTAGTGGAACAAAGCAATTCATACACAATCTCTTATGAACCATTATTGCAACAATTTGTATCCTATACCAAGACTTTCAAGCCTGTCATAATCTAAGAATGTCTACATGCTGCATGGTCTCAAATTGGATTAGATATCCTTTGGTATAACTCTCGTCCTAAAAATCCTTATGCTACAAAGGGGAATACTACAGTTTACTGTATGTGCAGCAATAAACATTTTTAGAGCCAACAATTCCATAAAGTCCTTTAGGAACAAAAATCAGAGGAATGATAAACACAAGAGGCTTACGATGGAAAGATCTAAAAATAGACATCACATTGCATAGTGCAGATGCATGACTCAAACTGCACAATGTTCTCTGCTTGCCTGGCAGTACAGTCTGTAGAGAGGAACTGCAGCATAAGACATGCCAATCATGCCCACTCCAGCTGCTACGATGTAAGTCAGGATGGTCTTGTTTCTTTTCCTCCATTCTTCCTGCTGGTCCTTGGTAAACGGATTTTTATGGGCCTTCATTCCTCGAACCTGGGTTCCAGAGTGCTGGAGGCCTGTTTTCTGAGAAGGGGTGTGGTTTGGAGAGCCACGCTGACACCTTGAAGCCACCTGATTCTGAAAGGTTTTGTGATAAAGGCGACACTTTGACGTTAAGGCTGCCAAGTTCTCTGACCAGCAGAAGGACTTGCGGAAGAGAAGGTGCACAAGCATGTTGAGAGGTTTGTACGCTGCTATCTCTCTTGAGCAGCCCTTGGTCCCAGATTGCCTACCTACAAAACAAAACAAAAATCAATAAGGAGAGCCAATACAGCAAACATCTCCAGTTTTTTTTTCTTACTTCCGAGTCCAAGTCTAAAATTAAAGTAACAAAATCAACTACATGGCCACCTATCAGTGCTGTTGTCATAGCAAGTGCATATTTTACAACAGGCAGTCATATTCTTTCAGTGAAACAAAATGTGCAAATAAGATAGCCGAGCTGTTAAGTTAAAAAAATAACTGGTTAATTTTAACTGCTAGAGATTTTAATAATCTAATTTCAAGATTTTAAAGCTGGGCATCATATCATAAAACCAAAGCTTTACATTTTTTATAGTCTCCCTCAAAGAGTCTTAACACATTGTTCCACTGCCATACACAGTGGTTGGTCAAAATACTAGGAGCCACCCTCCCTGCAAAAACAGAATGCTTTATTGTAATTTTATCTGCAAACGAGATAACTCACACACCTGTACCTGACATGACTGAAGGTGGGGAAGACAGCAAAATAGGATACAACATTAGAATCGGCAAGACTAGTGAACTAAGATGCTTCAAAGGAGGTATATGGAAGCTAGATTAATTGATATATTAATAGCAAAGATCATGTAACTGTTAGAAAAGGTAAACACAGCAACAGGTGATCCAATAGCACCAGTAATGGAACTGACCCATTCATATCAAAACAAGACATGAACAGGAAACTTTGCCTACAGTCAAGTAGAGATTCTGAAAACTGATTTTATTCATTACAGATTCTGACTATAAGTACTAAGCTTTTGAGGTTTATAAAATTACATTTGCAGAACTTATAAACTTCCAAAATTATCCATTTTATATGGTTCGTTGAGTCCTGCTCTCCTTTAAGGGTTTATGAAATAAAGGTAAGTCAGCATGAAACATTTTCGTAACATAATAAAGGCATACAGCATAATATTACTAATGGTCTCACAAATGGTCTCTGTTATATAGTTGGAGGGATGAATCAAGCTAAAACACCAGTCATTCGGTCATCAAGAACACCCTATTAAAAGATTAGAAAGCCCATAGTAGATGACCAGCTTAATGACCCACACAAACATGGTGACCTTATTTAGATCTAAATAAAGTTGTGTTCCTGTTTGCTAAGACATTTACCATATGGTGCCTCTTGCAGGATTGAAAATAAGTTTAATTGGGGTGCTAACCTATATACAGCAAAGGCCAAGCCTTTTAACAGAACTTTTCTTGCAATCCATATGAATATCAAAAGATAGTTGCTACCCTTCAAACAGGTTAGAACTGTGCCCAAATATTCAGCCTTTTTATTTTTAATAAAAAGTATCACATTAGATGTTTCCTTGTTATGCCATCTGATCTAAGAAGATTAGACCGTTTGCTTCAGCACTCTTCATTCCTAAGCTGATTTTCCCCACTCAGTTCATACTGAACTCTTTTTAAAAAGCTTAATTAAAACAAGTTCAAATGTTTTTTCATTACCCTTTTTCGATACTCTCTATAAATATGGTTTCTTTCTGCAATGCGTGTTAGGACTGTTGCTCTTTTTAAATTTCAATGGACTGTACATTTTGTCCACTTTTACAATGTCCACAAACTGCACATGAAGTGCATTCTAAAACTACAGTAATAGCTGTTCATACCGAATGCGATAACAAAAAACGAGTTAATTCCGTTAAAATGCAACTAGATTAGTGATCAGGCTGATACGAATCGCCCCTGGAGCAAAAATACATTGTAAAAAACATGTATTTCTATTAAAGAGAATCCTTGGTTTTCAATCAATAACGTAAACCAATCGATTTTTTCCTTCGACGTTAATTCAAAGATTCAGTTCACAAACAAATGAGAACAATTCGTTTCTTTTTTTAATAGGTCAAGTAACTCGTATGTCCCAGAAACAGAAACGGCCAAACCAGGTAACAATACTCCTGATGAAATTGACAGCATTACGGGGCCTTACCTCCGATTGTAAAGCCACGAAAGCCAACATTTAATTTAAACCACCATTAATGCCACATTTTCCTGATTAGACACCTAAGTAAAAAAAACTAACAGCTTAGTTAAGCTCTCAGGGTCAAATCAAGCGTTAAAATGACAATCCAGACAATGCAATAAATTGTAATCCATATTTGTATCCACAAAACTCAGCGTAATGGAAACATCCCCAGTTTTCAAAAATGTTAAATTCCATAAACCAAATACTAACCTGAGACACAAGATGTACCTAAATATCATAATATAACAAAGACAGGTTATTCAACAGTGTACAGGGTTTACGGTCCTACACGTTTAACTATTCCTCCTGGCACCAAAACTGGTGAACTATGGTTCCGAAACTCCTAAGATAGGGATTTACCTTGTTCAAACTTTTAATGTGAATGGAAACGTAAAGAAATAGTTTCATATAATACTAGATGCCCCAAATACAGCTTTTATGAAGACGTGTATCTAAATCATTATCATATAAAGGAGCTCAATAATAAAAATGGCTCGCAAAATACAGTTCTTATTTACATGAATTTAACTTTCAATAATGACCAACAACAAAAGCAATTTATCGAGGCGCACACGCTTTTGTAGTTTGATGTTAAGCGCTAGGCAGTATGGGTAAATTAGTCGAAAGCGCTACTTATTAAACCAAAAAGGTAAGAATTTATTTTAACATGCATATATAGCAAGCCATTTCAAAATAACGGAAAGGTTGACTAAAGGTAGCTCAATTGTGTTTTCTTTGCAAACTCTAATTTGCCAGCATTGCTACTGTATTTTTAAATTCATGGACAGCTTGAAAACTTGTTGAATAGACCGTATCAAACAGTAACATCTGAGACGTTAGTAACACCGTTACTATTGTTCGTAGTCAGTGCTGAAAAGTGAGCTCACATTTATCTTTTGGATATCTAGAAAAACGCTGCGGGTTTTGTCGATCGCGCATCTGAATTGAATTCAAAGTACTGTTAAATGCACAATTGTCGGAGTATTCGGAGGAATTTAATGAGTATCGTTGTTTCGTCCTTTTTCTCGAAACGAACGTAGTAATTTAAACAGTAGTTTGATTTACTTTACATAAAACAACTATTCTGCTACGAGAACAACTTTAATTATATTAAAGGATGTACATCAGTTATACCGTGCGCATAATTGCCCACACTGTAGAAACGTAATCGAACCTATTTTATCACTTTTGTAAAGGTCACTACAGATGTTAAAATTAGGTGTTAAGTTGTGTAGCTTAAATGAAGAGAAGTTATTACAAAATATTGCAAGTTAACATTAACTGCCTTTTTAGATGGCTAAGGGTGTTGAATTTGCTCGTAATTACTGGATACACTTGAAATTGGATGATGTGATTTTCCCTTATGTGCACAATTAATTTGTTGTAATAAACAGACTTTAATATTTTAGTTTTTATAATTCATATTGAGTATTGCACAAAACAGTTATTTTTATTGATGAATAGTTTCCAGACTTATTTTTCTGTTCAAAATGTTATCAACGTATGAACTTGTTGCTAAACCGCAGTCCTGCACGGCTGTGCAGAAAAGCGTGTTAAGGAGCTCAGTACAGGAACTAGATGTTTTATATGTTATGGACAAAAAGCACCAGTTTCCAGATATGGAAGGTATGCAATATGTTTTCGTATTTCCGCCTGATGCTCTACGTTTGTGTATGCGTATCGAACAACGACAAAGTCACATATAAGAAATATAATAGGCAACAAATAAACACACCTTTCTGTGTATGGGTCTGTGTATCTTATAAAGTAACTTATTTTGAAATAATTGAATAACTGACCAGCCCTAACGTGGGCTCTGAGGAATGAAGACACAAGAAGAGGTCTGTTACATTATGTATCCCATACACGAATAAAGTAAAGACTCCCTGAAAAGGTGGATGTCTCTATAATTTATACCATTATGCCGTGGCATATGGAATCCAGCAGGTTTTCCACGTCGCTTTAAATCATCAGTAGCTTAAGACTGTTGAGAAGGGATAAATGGGTGCTTTGGTTAAATCTTAATTGGATCAACCATTTCCCTAGGTGTAGAGCCTGGCAGACAAAAGTATTCCACTGTTGATCTGCTAGTGTACCTTGAGAGTGGTACTTTGCCTCAGTTCACACTGCTATATAAACAAGGACTAGCATTGCTGGGAGGGTTGATCCCTGTGATTGGACTGGTATCCTGTCCAGGCAGCAAAGTCTTGTGCTCTTTCCTCAGCCACAGAAACCAAGATAAGCTTTGGCCCAATTATACCTCAGATATTGAACCAGCAATTAGTAATAGGTACCCATAGTATTATTAATAGCTGGAGCCTGCTACTACTAAGTCTGCTGCCATAGATCTTATCTGATCTCAGTTCTCAGACTACCTTTGAGAATTGATCCAGTATTGTACATGTATTGGAAGACGGTCCTTCTTCCCCAAGGGGACAGAATATCCACACAGACTTTACTAGGCCAAAGTTCTTGGCTCTGGAATGTAGGTCATAATCTGCTTTATGCTTACAGGAGTCAAGTGCTTCTAAGTAAACCAGTGCACATAGTCTAGTTGCTCCTGCAAGGTTGCTATAATCTGAAGACTGGCCATCCCTTGTTGTTCCCTCCTTCATGGTCTCCCAGAGCCTAGGTCCACCCCATGGTGTATACTGTAGCACTGTGCCAAACATCAGTTAGGCAGACCTCCCAGAGAGATTAGGAAAACAGTGGAGCTGTTATCAGCTGGAACTGCATGCCTTCTGTGACTCTCAGGATGTATGAGATATTCACTTATTCACCAATGTGGCCAGTGTTTACAATGACTGACATGGACAATTGCTCACTAACTACCATTCAAGGTGGCACTCTCTCCCTGGGTGGCTCTGATGAAGGATGTAGCCTTGGACATTGGCTGTACTGGTTCTAGTGCTCCTAGTGACTGTCTATGAATGTGTGTTTTCATCTCTACCACCTGCCTTGCAGAGTGTTGGTAAAGCAGTTCTCTTCTGCTCTCAGTCATTTTTCCTCTACTGTCCACCTGGTGGGTCTCTAATCATTTCGATGTGATGACACCAAAAAAAGAAAGACACACAAAACTGAGAACTCTATTATACCTTGCATGTCTAGACTCTCTTTTCAGGGAGAGGGCTCACTTTTTCTTCCCCTCCAGTACATGGTGCCAAACTCAATCCTTTCTGCCAGTATGAGTAACCATGGTAACTCCATGGTTCAACACTAAGGTCCTGCCAGCCCTCGCCCTGATAAAAAACCTCATCACATCCTCCATGTGTAGTGGTCTCCAATTCTCATAGTTCAGTTCCTCTCTTCAATGAATGATTTCTACAGTATAGTTTCAAGTTCTTTTGCCAATTGTGTTAATGGATATTGTAGTTTAAGTATTTTGTTTTGATGTATGTGTTCTGTGGTATACACTGTATTGATGCACACAACCGTTGAAGAGCTTTAAGCTTATCCCTGAATTTGTAGTGGTTTACTATGATTATAGATATGCAACAACTGAAGTTACTTAAAACATGGATTGCAAGTGTTGTAGCAGGAATGCAGTGTTTAACTTGACATGAGTCTTGTTGTTCAGTGTGACGTGCTAGGTGAAACAGGGGCACTTAAGTAAAGTATATAGCTATCATTGCTTTGTAATTGTAGAAAGTTATATTTTGTATTGGTAGCATATACAATTATTATAACATTCTGCATGGTTTAGTATTTCCAATAGTTTGCCTTATAAATTTGAAACAAGAACTGAATTTTGTTTCGTTTGTTTTTGTAGATTAATATCACTGGATAATAGCATTCATATTGTTCATAAACATTCTATCCACATTTATATTTGTGATATTTATAATAGGATATTTATAATAGTGGGGATAAAGTGTTAGTGAACCCACCCTGAAGTTATTGTAACTGCGGAAACTGTGTACTATTGACTTTTAATTTTTTCTTATGGCTCAAATATTTTTGAAGTCTGCATACACAGATCTCCATAATACTTCACTTTATATTGATATCTGCTATTAGTTGCTTTACTAGAGGGAATAAATCCTGCAATATTGTAATTTGATTGCCAGCCAGAAAACCCAAGTAAATTTTGTAGCCCTAGATGACTTTGCAAATCGCCAATGCGTTTAAAGGTCTTAATACTAATACAGTAATATAAATCCTGCAAATCTCACCTTATTCTAAGCCAAACTCAAACCGGTTATAAAAACAAAATAGCTGCAATACTGAATTGATCAAACTTGCCTCTTTTCTTTATGGGAACAAGCAAGCATAGCTTTCTATTCAATGGCGCTTAGGCAGTTGTTGCTCAACAGTAACCTTATAACAGAGGTAAAGACTGTAGGCTTTCTTCCAATAAATCTTCTTTCATAAGCCTTAGCACAAAACAACTCAATGCAATCGTTTAGGAATTTATTTTCATGGCTATTCTTTATTACTCAAAAAATCCATTCAAAGCTTAAATAAAGAGTAGACAAGTGTTGTGTGAAATAAAATACAGATATTAACCTGTCTGATTGCACAGACCACATTTGGTTATGTGCTGTATCATTCTTATTTTTGTATTTTTGTGTTTTCCATTGATTGTTCTTTTTAGAAAGCTAGTTTCAAATCAGAACTACATAAAACTCTGTATCTGTAATCCAGTTCTTGTATTCAGCAGGCGCATGGTGGTACATGTTGTTTTGAAGTAAATGTGTAAGGGTTTGATACTATAACAGAAACATGTTTCAGGGTCAGACTAGCAGGCTAGTGAAAGAATGAACCTGATGCTGTGTGGGATTGGAATAGAGGAGCCTATCATAATGGGGCCTAAGGCCAGATGGACATTTAATATGTTTTTTCCCCTTAATCCTCCAGTTTAACAATGCACAGAAATCAAATTGTAGTGTTAGTTCTGTGTCAGACGTTGAGACGTTAAGGTGCTACAGGAAGCAAGACAAACAGGGAGCCTTCGGCAGGAGAGGTGAAGCAGACCATGTGACGGGAGGGTATCAGGAAAGATTAAATAGAAAGGTAGGCTAGTCCCTGTCACTGTCTGGGAGGATTTTTGTCTCTTCGATACTGAGACCGTCCTGATTTGAACCATCTTCTCTACAACTGGGTGACTTCAGTGCCTTTTTAGTACTTCAGTTTTTGCCTCTTGATTTGAAATGTCATTGCTTCCACAGTCAGATGAGGCAGAGCCTGAGCGGTTTGATGGGTTGTCTTTGCTGTATTGGTATGTTGGCTTCTTTAAATTAACTTTGTGGAAATAAAAAGCAAAAATTAAGGCTGTAGTTATACTATAAGACTGTTGCACTGCTTTTCAGCAATTTGTAGTATTTTTGATTCTCCTGAGATAGATTTATTTTCTGTGGGGATGTATGGTATTTCAAGCCACAAAGGAAAACCATTATGAGCTTATTGATTTTGCATGAGGTTGTCATGTTTCTGTGTGCAGAATAGGAAAAATAAATTGTGATGTGAAAATGTGCTACTTTCTCATTAATATATTTTCTTTTTCCAACTTGCTACTTAATTTTTCAGAAAAAAGACAACCTGTTAAATAAGGATGTTAGCTCATAGTTTTCATTATATGAATTGGCACTCTTGAACTTTCCTCAACCTCCGGCACAAAGATACCATGATAAGCATTAGTTTTAATTTCATCTACTGTACGTACTGTATGCTCTTGTTTTGAGTTTCATGCTCTAGTCTTTATGAACAAATCGTAAATCCTTGCTTACCAGCGTGATGTCATCCAGAATCAGGGAAGTTTGCAGATATTTACAATCGTTTCATTAATAGAAATGGAGCAGCTGGCATCCCAGCGTGTGTCTGTCTATGTTCACAGTGTTTCCTGTTGGGGTGTGTAGAAGGTAAGGCAGATTATATGGTATTAAAGGATCAGTTTAATGCCCTGTTTCTTGTGGTGCTTTGCTTATAACTACTCTATATCATATATTGTTTGAGGTTAATTGCAGTGATTTATTTGAGTATTCAAATTGTGTCTGTTAGTAGATAGACTTCAAAAAGGAAAGGCAGTTGGGAACATAAGTAGCCGTAATTTTGATTTTATTTTTTGCAGTACCTTTTGCCATATGAACATAAAGAAACTTAATGAATCTTTGGATGCTCTAAAAGTATATGTTATCTGCCTTCAAATATTCATTGCTTACAATAAGAATGCATGTTTTATTAATTAAATTGTCTTTGTGTAAGTTGAATGCTTAGTAGATATGGATAGATATGCTTGCCTACCCCATTGGTATTTTGATAATTGTTTGATAGGTCAGCCTCCACCAGTTACTTTTACTGGGAAAAGTGCAGTTACACATACAGCAGGTCAGATCATACCTGCCCTTATATTTCTGTTAGTCATCAAGATAAACCACAGATTTTATAGATCACTTGGGCTTTGCTACCCAGTGACAGTTGTCTTTTGCATCCATCCTAAACAAGCTCCAAAAATATTCAAATCAAGCTTCATAAACAAGCAGTTTCATCCAAAAGAATTATAGCTTGGTATTTGTCCCAAATTGGAAATGATGCCCAATCAGTGCCCAAGCATCCCTACAAGTATGGCAAACCTGATCTGACCTTGCCAGTAGAAAAAGTCTATGAACTCTGAATTGGAGATTCTGGC
This sequence comes from Lepisosteus platostomus, assembly GCF_059453375.1. NCBI lineage: Eukaryota > Metazoa > Chordata > Actinopteri > Semionotiformes > Lepisosteidae > Lepisosteus > Lepisosteus platostomus. Next base: position 39,662,328 of record NC_142621.1, read on the forward strand.
CTGATGGGACCCTAAGTCCTGATGCCTGTTAATATTTGTGTTCAACAATGAAAAACTTTTAAAGTTCTCTTTCTGTCAAACAATAAATTCCTACAGTACATGTGCATGTTTTATGTTTTACATGAAAATAAAAATTCAGGCAAAAAAGGGTGTATACCTACAATCCCTGTTGTGATTATATAAGAAAATTAAAGGAACAGGAAATATTTTTCATACTATATATGTACAAAACATATATATATATATGTTCATGTATGACATGACATTTTTGGGAAAATAAATGTATTTATTTGTTAAATTTTCTTGGTCTGGTTTCTATAGCGTTATGTAATTGTTGAAGATTTGGTTAGGGGAAAACTTGATAGTATGATCCCATTATCAAACACAGAATAATTTAAAACCCATTCAGAGATTTTATTGTGTGGTTTTGAAATGTGTTTTAGTTGCATGCAATTTCAGTGAGTTTCTGTTTTGTTTTTTACATCTTACTTAGCCTAAAGCTTAAATTATACAGAATGAAGAAGCCATTTATTAAGAGTGTATTCAGATGAAGGAAGACTTGATTTTTTGACCACTTAAAAAATAAGAAAATTATTTATTTAACAAGCTCAAAAATAAATAATAACTGTCTCATTGATGTTATATCATTAATTGCTCATAGAGCACAATATTAAATGGAGCAAGTCTACCCTTTGTCTTAATACATCTTGAATTCTCTCAGATTTTTGCACCCATACATCTTTTGAACAACAGAATAGTTTTATTGTATACTCATCTGATTTGGAATTGAGAATTGTTTTAAAGCTTTGTTCTGCACTGGAGTTTTTGAAAGGGATGTCTTCTGGATGTGTTATTATGCTTCTTTTTAAGGGAACATGCAATAAGAAAAAATGACTGGTCATGAAAGGTAAAACCTCTAAAGAGTAATGTGTACATAAAAAGAAGCTGGTTATAACCCTTTCACAAACTCTGTCTCTGTACCCCATATTCAAAAAAGTATTTTTAACACACATTAGTCTGACCTTTATGCCAATAAAATTAAATAGAGGTAAGATATACTGGGGTTAAGTTTCGAGATTCATCTCTGGTTTTAGGGCATAGATTTAAGAAACAAGCTTAATTAAACAGGCTTCAACAAAATTCTATATCTGGTCTTCATCTCGTATCATGTACTAATGTTTTGGAAGGTGTTTTCACTAGGTTCGTATTCTGAGGTGGCATTTCTAGTAGTCAAATGAAAGAATATATCTGTTCTTTAGTGTAGCTTATAGCACGATGTGTTGTTTACTGTATGAGTGCTAAAGATATCTTGTAAACGGATTGCCTTGGGAATGTGTCATTTGCAGCAAGCCATTAAAATATATGTCTCAGACTACAAAATTAGCTGTATTTAAGGTTTATATGATAGTGTTAACCTGTGTTTTAAAACAGTACTTTGCCTACCATCTACTATAATTTTATAATTTATGCTTGTTTTAGAGAGATGGAGGTTATGGTAATGAGCTTGGGTGGTATGGGCCACTTAAAATATATTGTCCTTCAGCATGTTGAGTGGGCAACAGTACTAACTGTGGTGTAGAAATCAAATCTTTTTAATATGCCTTGAGGATTCCGGGATTTAGGACTCCTGTTAGAATTACTTAACCTTATTGTAAAGTGTACTGTAGATTTAGAGTAGCATTCAGAAGAGCTAAGCTGAGGCTTGGGAGAAAGGGATATTTAACAGGTTTGCAGATCCAACTGCTGTTAATAGCATTTTGATATTGGAGAGACAAATGAGGTCTTAGTTAAGTCCATTACATGTACAAGAAACAACTAAAAGCTGTGCATTCCTAGAAACAAGAAGGTAAACAAGAAGGTTCGTTGATACATATACTCTACTGTTGTATCAGAATTAAAGGTTATATCCCAGGGGCATTCCTAGTGCTGTATATAGTGCTTCCCTTCAAACACAATTCTTTACCTACACACTTACAGATTATTTAGTTTTTTTGATGAGAGAAAACAACTTCACGATGCAGTCTTAATGAAAAATTTGTGAGGTGTAATTTGACAAAGATTTCATAGATCTGTATGATGTGTATAGAATCTGAATCGTGGGAGATTTGAATGATTTTAATGACTGTATCTATAGTGACCTTTATAGTTTAATAGATCTTTTAATACCTTCTACTGCCTATATCTCAATAGCTGTCTTTATTATTGTAATTCTGTGTGTTTATTACATGTTATTTACTGGTTAAGTTCAAGTAGAATATGTGAAAGTGTACATTTACGGTGTCTTGTGTAAGTGGGAATGTTTCTGATCATTTATCTTTTCTGTGTGGTTTGAATAATTTATTATTTGCTTCCAAGCAGTGTACCAGAAAATATTAGTGTGACATTTGCTGGAGGAATAAAAGCTTTGAGCCTGGTTAGGAAAAGCAGTTTTCCAAGTGTTCTCCGAGGTTACTTATGGTGGAGATCAATTTATGTTTGACTGTTTCAAAGGGACCTTAAAAGTAATGTCAGTTAAATAACAGATGTGATTAAATACGAAATGTCCATAGTATTTAGGATAAACAGCAGGTACTAGGGTTCTCGGAACGTGTTTCATGCTCTGTACTCATGTAACCTTTGTGCTTGAAACCTTAATAAACAGTGATCAGTTACATAAAGAAAATTGGAACATACTTCTGAGTCTGTTTAAACTTTGTTGAAAGTATAACTACTTTGTAAAGATATCCTGAGTATAAAGTTAGGATTTGACAAAAAGAAACAAGGGCAAACTATTGAAATAAAGTGGTAACATCACTAATTGTGACAGACACCAATTCACAAATTAAAGAAAGAGTATGAATACATATAACTCCATTGTTTATAATATTAAATGGTTTTTCAAATGAGTTAATTAAGTTTAAATTTACATTTTGTTTAACTGATCTATGAAAGAAGTGATAAACCTCAAGTTACTAGTTGCACTGTGAAAAAACTCAGTGTGTTGTTTGGTGTCCCTGAGTCCTAGAAATCGTTAATGTCCTGTATGTCCTAGTTCAATGCAGAGCTTTTGTCTCATATTTCTCACTGTCTGTTGGGAGGATTAAACACAACAGAGATCAGACACCTATCTAGACTATCGGGATTTACTGCAACATGGCTTTTTTATAAATTGCACTCCCACTTTTGCAATAATAAAAGACTCTTTAGAAAAAACATCATACAGAATAACCCAGTTTCTTCCACATAACGCTGGGCAATTGAGATCTTTCATCTAAAAATGTATAGTGTTACATCAAAGACAAAAAGCCTCTACCTCCAGCATTAACTAAGGAAAACAAATCAACAAAATAAAAATAAAAATCACATTTTTATATGAAACATAAAGTGATATGTAACTCTATAACAGTGTAGAGCATTTTTAAGTGTTTTTTTTAACACAACTGCTGTATACAGACAAACTGTTTCATATTATATTAAAAATATAATGGGTGGGTAATATTAGAAGCTAATTTTTTCCATTTTAAATGACTTATAAATAGTGGATACATATCTCACTATTTATTTCCAAGCCAAGAGTATCCTATGAACAGTTTAACAGTTTAAGTTTTTAAGTGAGAGTTCTAGTCTTGTCAAAATCTAAAGACTGTGCCCTTCAGAAAACAAATGAGAAGTACTGATGCAGAGCACAGCATCATGAGTGATTCCAGAGCACACACAAATCAACGCAAGCAACTTCTTAAGCCAATACACTAAATTTAGCACCTACCAGTACTCAGTAGTAAGCCTAATAGTAAGCTTTTTGACAGTTTCTTGAGGTCTGATGAGTAAACCGTTTCCAAAGTTCATAGACTGGTAAAATAGCAAAAGGGCCATTGAAAAACTATCGAGCATAATGGGGATTCTATTATGGTGAGGGCCTGTTTAATTTATTCACGAAATTGAATCTTTTGCAAGATTAATGGAAACTTAAATATTGCAGTAAGTGGTGGGACTTATTTCTTGCAACAAATTCATACATTACAGCCCATTTGGAGACAAATTAAAAGTGATGGACATCAGAATCTTTGCTTCCAGCTGAAGTAAAAAGAAAAGTTTTCACAGCACCGTTGCTTGACTTCAGCATATACTGTATTGAATTAAGAATTAGACTTAGTTTACAACAATTAAGAATTAGACTTAATTTACAACAATTTTGTGTTTAAATATGTTTTTCAATTATTTTTTCAAGAAAGAATCCCTTAATTGATTTGTGAGTATTATGCTGTACCTTACTTGTCTTTTCTGTACATACAGTAAAAAACATTTATAGAGTAATGGGAATGTCCCTTCAAGGTATACTTTTAAAACAAAATTGCTAAATGTTTACAATATTTAAATGTGGAAAGCTGAAGCCAATGAACAAAGTAAAGTCAGAAAATTATTCTGGAGAAACTGAAATGTTGGAGTGTGAAAAAAACTTGCATAACCATGTCTTTTTGATTTTTGATTTAGGACAATAATGGGTCCACATGGAATAAACCGTGCAGTGCAGCGCATCGAGTTTTCAGATTGTAAGAAAGGGTTAGGTGAGTTTCCTGACGTGACCCATGAGCTTTTGTGCTCTTAATACTATTGTCCTTTGTGCCTCCTTTTGTTTTCTAATGCCTCCTCTCACACAGGTGTTAAAGTCATCGGAGGATATAAGGAGATAACAGGCGAAGAATATGGCATATATATCAAAAGGATTCTTCCAGGTGGTGTGGCTGCTCTGGATGGTATGTATTGTCGAAAGAAAAATGAAAGCACAAACCTCTTCAATCAGAGGTCCAGATGTTTTTAAACAGTCACAGCTGTATTTGTCAATCTGACTGTCTATTTAGAGCCTTCAATCTGTCACATTACAATGTTCATGACAGTCTGTTTGTTTTTGCAGGAAGACTTAAGCCAGGTGACCTTATTTTGGACGTCAATAATATGAGTTTGGGAGGCGTAACCAATGAAAGGTTTTTATATATTTTTTCTACTTATTGTTCTTACTTCATCTACTAATTTTAGAATCCCTCAGAAGTATAATTTGAAATTACAAGGACCCCAAAATGTCTTCTTCGCAGTCCCTTTTTTTGCATTAGTAATTTGTTTGCAAAAGAAATGCTGATTTTAATAACTTTGATAGCATTTTTGATTTTGCATTTAGGGTGGTCTTTGCAGTACTTCAATTTGGGTCACCACTTCTCCAAAAACCAATACAATCAAGTCTGGGTTTTCACTTCTAACTTGCTGCAGCACAGTATCAAACCCAAATGTTTAATGAAGGAAATAAAACACATACTTGTGTTTCACCCCGCAGGGCAGTCGACATCCTGCGCACAGCTTCGGCATCCAACCACATGTCCCTCTTGATCGCAAGGGATGATGAATCTCGGTAAGGAAGTGCTACCACATTTATTTTAAAAATCCCTTGAAAGAAATATTTCAAATGAGACCATGAATTTAGAATGGGAACTCTAAAATAATCTTGCCTCATCAGCGAAATTCTAATTCAAGTAGGACAATTTCATTGTTTCATCTTTCACAATCCTGACTCTGATACCCTTTTGAACTGTTCCTGTGATGCAGCCATTGTGTCTTGTAACGGAGTAAAAATCTGGGGTGTTTGACTGCAGAAGCGGTGGCCTTTTGCACGCTACTGTTTTTTGGATGATCTGAATGTGAAGTGCAATTGGATGCTTGGATCAGAAGAAAAAAACATCTTGAATGCAAATTTTTTTAAGGTTCAAGCCAGGCAGTTTTCCCCCAGACTAGAAGTGATTACTTTTAACATCACAATATTGACAATAACAGTAGCTGGACAACATTTGAACTCTGTTCTACTGTAGTTAAGTTACAAAACTGAATTTAGATTAACAAAACAGTCGCAAATGCTTTCAGTTGAAAATATTCCTTCATATTCCATTTTTTAGTCTTCTTTGAGCACTTCAATGTGGCTAAAAATATTCCAGAAGATCTGTTTTGTTGTTTTTTTAATTTTGTCCATCGTGCTTCAGGGCTAAACGCTTGGTTGGTAGGCGCATGTCTTTAACGAGTGCTATCCTTAAATTACCAGCTAATCTTTTTCTAAGTCTGATAAGTGATTAAGGTCTTGATTTTGTCTGATAGTGCTAAAAATGGATAATAATATTAATACAAGTGATTGATCTGGACATGTGATTATAGCACTTTGCTCTTCCCTTTTTCACTTGTCAAATAACAGTTAATGCAGTTTTTGTTCTACATATATATTATGCCATGTGCTCCTGGACCCAGTCTAGTGCTCTTCATGCCCACATATCAAGCTCTCAGTCATTACATTTTCTCAAGTGACACAATGTACCTACCTGTGCTCAGAGTCCTATGAGGCTGCAAATTGTATAATATTTTTTTAAATAGCTGAAGAGACTTTAGCATAGCACATAATTTAAATGGCTGGTACAATTTCCAAATTGCACTGTTAAAAAACATAAAACACTTAAGCTTCTGAATGTAACAGAATACAAATTACAGACCATTTGTTCTCAGTGAGTTAGTACACTAGATGTTTTATAATTGTCTGTTTAGAGATTTTAAAGTATTTAGAGTTTTTATGCTACACTGACAGAATGTTAATTTCAATGAAATCCTGTTATCTACTTCCAGTTTTGGTTCCAAACTGGCAGTAAGTCAAACTTCTCTGGCCAAAACAGAAAACCCATATTTCCCCACAAAAATATTATGTTATATAAGTGTTTCTTAAAATTATGACACACTTTCAATCTAAATGTAGAGGGGCTAAGATTTTGTTATCTTTAACAAGACTTGTATATAATGTCATTATCCTGTATTATTAATTACTGCACAATGCAAAGAAAGGTTTAACTTGCTGTAGGACATATATTTCATGACGTATATATAGAAATTTACTTTATACAATACTTCTAGCTGTATTCTATTTTTATCTTTAAAAAAACTTCTATTTGTGGAGTGAATTCAGAAAAAGGGATTACATTTTGTCAATAAAGATGTGACCCAGCCAAGGGAAAAAATAGTTAACAGGTACAAGTTGTATTATTTGCGTTTGTCATTGGTACAAGTTTTTTATTTGCCACTCTTCTGAACCAGAATGTTTTTCAGTTGAACTCTTAAACTTTAATAACAGAAAGCTGTGCAGTTAACAAGACTTATAGGTCAACTGCTGACACTATAATTCTATATTTAGCCGAGATGTCAAATGTGCACAATTGTGTCTGACCGACATAAACTGAAATGACACACTGCAGTCCCCTGTGCATTTCAATAGAAAAAACTAGCTGGCTTACTTTTGAGGCGGCTGCTTTTACGGGGAATACACATTGACATTTTCAGGGCACAGGTCTATTAACAACTTACCTATAGGGTAGTATATTTTCCTTAGAGGAAAAAGCAAAACTTTCCTTCTCATCCCTAAAAAAGAGCATTCCACTTATCTGTGTTGTCCATAGCATTCCAGAATTTTCAGTAGAATGTTCAGGACTGGACTTCATATTCAGTACCATAATCTTACAATTCTGAATTAATTTACAAATGATCTACTATTATAATAACAATTTTACAAAGAGCAATACTATTAAAAGAAAACATGTTGATAGATGAATTCAGATTTAAACTAAATTACATTTAACGTTTTTATGTGTTTTATAATCTGTACATACTGTATGCTTTAGTTTTTTCCATACATAAAATAGTTATAACTGTACAGAAAACTTAATTTTTGTCATACAATTTTGAACAGTCTTAGGGAGCCATTAAACTAATTATTTTATCCTGGTCTATTGTTTTGAAAGAATGTTCTTTTTGAATGGAATTGAAGGAGCAGAAATCTTTTTTTCTTATGTTGTGGTATCTCAGTCTGTATTTCTGAAGACTGAAACGTAGGTATAGTTACCAATGTAATCTAATTATTTTTAATCTGTTTTTCCAGGACTAGCAAAGGAGTGATGTTTAATGGGATGTCCTTGTTTGGTTGTCACTAATAATTACTTTTGAATTTAGTGTTGATTTTCATCATTGTATAAAATAAATATTTAGAAAAGTATGGATATTAGCATCAAGTTAGTATATTGCTTAATTTAGCCAATTTTATTCACATACAAGCAGATATTGTCCTGTGCATAGATGATGTTGAAAAAGGACACAAGACCTTTCACATCTGAATTCTGACAAAACTGAAATTGTGCTATTGGCACTCCGCAGATGTGTCAGTGGTCTTAAAATGTGTTGATAGTCTTAGAGCAAGGCTCCTGGTGCCGTATTTGATGCATTTGAAGCCAATGTTCTCAATGTGATGAGGTTGTCATTTTTCATTTTCATATCATTTCTGACATTACTCTCACAATCTGATGCAGAAAAGTTAATACATGTCTTTGTCCTTACCAGGCCTGGTTATTGTAATGCACTGTTGGCTTGTGGATCCAAACACGTTCTAAACAAGTAGCTTCATGTTGAGAACTCAGCTGCTCAGATCTTAACTAGATAAAAAATGCATGACCATGTATCATATGTTTTAGCTTCCCTGCACTCGCTCCCTGTGGGTTTCAGAATATAATTCAAATTAATCATCCTCATCTTTAAGGGCTTGAATGGTTTGGCTCCTGCCAGTAACAGTGAACGGCTAACTCCCTTTCCGTCTTCACATCATTTGCACTCTTTGGTCTCTGGCCACTGGCTTTCAGTTCTCAAAGTAATGCTCTAAACACCTAGAGACAATTAATCCTGTTCTGTTGCTCCAGGACTGTGAAATAATCTTTCACCCCAAATTTAATTTTATAAGTCAGTCAACACTCCCAACTAGTGTTTTAAAACTCATTTTTATATTCTAGCTTTTAAATCTGTTTAATTTATTGTATTAATTTGTAGAGACCTTTAGCTGATTTGTTAACTGTAAATGCCCTGAGATTACGTTTTGTTGAAAGCACTGAATAAAATTAAGGTGATCATCATTAAAATCTCAGGTTTGTGGTGTACATTTGCAAACATCCACCAGATGGAGACAAAACATTATTTTTGTTCACAGGAGCGTGCAGCTGATCACTAAAGAACGCTTCAATTTTGGCTAGATCTATCTTTTAATTTTGTCAATTGGAAAAAAGGAGTACCTAGTATCAAACATATCCTGTGTCCTCACATTACCTTTTAAGAGTAAATGTAATTTGTTTCTTTTTATAGAATATAATTTATGCCCAGTCACTAATTTTATGAAGCTGAACTCATTCAACTGATAATATAAACATATTAAATATTGTATGATGATTTGTTAAAATGTTCACATGACACTTTTACTTAATTAAATGTGTTAAAGTCTGAAGTAATTTCACCTGTCTGATTAACAATCTATTTTAAATTGGAAACCTTTCAACCAGCACTTTGTAGCTACAGTATATCCCATATTTCTAGCTTTTGTGAAATAAACACATTTTGGAAAACTGAAAAGAAGCAGTGCAGTGTTCATGTTCTGTAGTGTCCAGTGAGTGAGTCTGTATTAACCCCCCTCTCTCAGTGCAGTGTTAATGTACTGTAGTGTCCAGGGAGTGGGTCTGTATTAACCCCTCTCTCTCAATGCAGTGTTAATGTGAAGATGAATGGCAATATAAAAACTTTAGGTATTTCTTTAGAACAAGTCTTGGTGACCTTCTAAGCATTCTTGCACATATTGTTATGTTAAATTGGTTACTGAAAAGGCACTGTTGTGTCACTGTTGTGATCAGAATTCGGTGAAACGCATCAATATAATTAATCTTTGTTCTGTTTCAGGAGAGAATTCAAACAACTAATGGAGAAGTATGGCTCTAGCAATAGTACAGGTTCTGACCGAAGTTCCCCAACCCCTCTAGCTCCTGGTGGGTTTCTTACACTTCATTTCATATTAGACACAATTACAAAAGTCCTCACTTAAGTAGTAAATAAATAACAGAATTCTGCATTCAGAATTTGTTTATATTTCTGATTTATTGTTCCTTAATTTTTAAAGATGTTATAGGTATCCAACTTCTTTTAAAAAATGATCTTGCAAAATTTACATAGTTTAAAAAGCTGTCTCCACTGTGTTTTATTGATCTCTCCTATCAGCTTAATTTAAATTACTGCACAATATAAATTGATTTTCTATTTTTTTTCACAAGAACACAGAAATTGTAGAACTTCTACTTTATTTAACAGATATAGCAAAGGTGTGGTTTAGCTGGCTTTTTTCCATTATAACAAAAATATCCAGTTATATAAAGAATTGGATTTTATAAGGGAATACGATAAAGACTAAAATATCAAACAGACTGCAAAACACATCCACACAGACACCGGCAGAACCTGTAACCTCCAAACTGGAGCCACTTACACCTCTAACCCAGGACTGTGCCATCCCTGTCTGACATATCAGTTATGGAAATCTTGATTTTGTTTGGATTTCATTTCTGTATCTAGTGTGTTTTCTGAAGTGTGCTATGTAGGATGCATATATTGTTTATACAGTAAGTTGTATTAAAATGTTATTTATAGCCGAAAAAGCACAGTTTCAAATTCAAGTCATTTTTTAAACTTAGAGTTGACAATCATTTTTTTATACCCACCCAGTATAGACTAGCTACTGTAGGTGTGAGTGTTTCAAACCTCTGCTCACAGCTATGAACCCCACAACAGGTGAGAATTAAAAAGATAAAGGCACACCTCCAACTTGTCCACCTTTGAGGTATTTGCTTTCACACACATCACTGGGAACACAGCCCCATACTGGAAGTCAGGGGTCGACTGGACCAAAAGCACTTCCCTCACCAACAGCATCGCTTGCCTCCCGGCTGCCTGCAGGGTCGCTGTGTCGCTGAGAGGCATGAGAGCACTGGCCGTCAAATAGATACTCGTAATTTTGATGTGCCAGGGAGCCACCAAACGGTGCTTGATCCCTGTAGCCTGGGATACTGTGTCAGAAGAAGGAGCTTGATTCAGCACCTTGCCTTGTCTGCTGTAACTTATATTGGCAGGGTCTCAAGTACATTATAACCATTAGTAGAATAAATTCTATATTTATGTATTAATAAGAATAAATATCAAAGACTGCGTCCTGAAGCGGAAAAAAAAACATGGAACAACAGACATTTGGCTTTTTTATCATTTGACGGAACATGAAAAATTATTTTTTTGACAAAAATATATTGTTAGATCCATTCCGCCACAGAGGCCAAGAGTAATTATAAACAGGTCTGCCCTTCTGGTTTTCAGGAAAGGTGATTGAAACTGCATCATCATCATCATCATCTAGATCCACCAGCCCCCAGCTCTTAAGTCCAAAGGACATAGTCACAAGCTATTCTGGCAGCTATGCTGCCCCTGCAGCACCGCAAGCAATGACGTAAGTTTTGGGATAAATAAAAAAGTATCTTGTTATGTGTTAAAAGCGAGTTTACTATGAGTTTACTATGAGATTTCAATAAAAATGAAACATTGGTTTATTTGGTTTTTTTATACAATCTGTCATAATCAAATGCAGTTATTCATTTGCAAAGGTCCATATACTGTACAGTACAATACTGTCATTAAGATACTGCAGAAAACAAACCGAAATCTCATTCTAATTAGATTGTATTGACTAGACTTTGACATTTCTGAATATGAAAATAGCAAACAGATGAATAAATATAGATGAATTAGAGCTCTATTTGAAAAAAAAAATATTTTGACCTCAATTAACATCACATGCTGTAAGCTTAATAAGTGATGCCCAAAACTTGCCTCTCTTATTTGTGTTCAAATACTTTCAGGATTTACCTGTGTGTTATTTATTGCTATTTAAATAGTTTAAGCCCTCATTTAATAGATTTTATAGATTATGAATAGATATCAG